>NW_017671614.1:195169-221093 GCF_001879085.1 Nicotiana attenuata
ATATATATATATGGCTGGAAAATGGGGAAAATAACTTGATTATGATATGGTTTATGTTGTTATGCATGTCTATATGTTTATCAAGTGAGTTGGTGAAAGAAACATATGAAACTTGAGATTAAAAGTGAAGATTATCTTAAGTCACTTATATGGTGTTGTATTGCCATTGAGGGCTATTGTAAGCTAAATGTAACTTAGATTTCTACTTTAAGCTACTATAAGAGGTATGTATATTGTGTTCTTGCATGTGATTAAGGTTATCTTGATGTTGATAAAGTTAAATGGATGGACTAGACATGAACTAGTAAATAAAGTTGCTAATTGAGGATAATTGGAGTTGTGGATTGTTTCATCTGTTATAAATATATGGTATAAGGCTGGAATAATTGATGAATGACTTCATTATAATGTTAACATACTGTTAATTTAAAGTAAGAAGTCTATAAGGGGTGATATGGGGTATATGGATTCCAATTGGAGCTTGCCGCTCGTTGTGAAGTAGTTGTGACTTGTTGTTGTTATATGGTGTCATGTTATTGATATTTATATGTTGGTGGATTTATCTGATTTTTGTTGTTGATATATGGTATTGGAGAAGGCCCTTGTTCCAGGGGAGATACTGTCGAATTTGCATCAACGAGCTAATAGCTTATGTTACGGACTTAGCCTTTACTCAGCACTGATTTTGAATCTCTTTATGCTATGGTAGATTGAGTTGAGTTGTTTGAAGAGTTGCTTGGAAGGTATTAAAGACTCGGCAAGGTTAAGGTATGTTAAGGCTATCCCTTCTTTCCTTTTGGCATGATCCATATGATACAACAAAACGAGCAAACACGCAATTTTCACAAATGACTCTATTCTTAGAAGTACTAGGGTTGCCTATGTTCTTGATTCCCCATATGTTATATTATTATATCGTCTGTTCATGGGTCTCAGAAAATACGTAAGTTGATAAATTTTATTTCGTGATAGTTACCGAAGGCATATCGATCTTATAACATCCTGAGAGATCTTATGACATCCCGAGAGATCTTATTGAGTTACTTCATTATGCATTGCATTCATTTATACATGTACATTAATCCATAATCAGATGGTGTTATATACACGTATATTATATGTATATGGGGTATGGGGAAAGGCTACATCGTTATATACGCACCGCCACCTAATCAGTTGGTATACGTTGATGATTTTGCCCACACAGGCCGAGATGATATGATGGGATGCCCTCAGAAACTTGATGATGTTATGTACGCATATATCTATGCATGATATGACATTTATACGCACATGCATGACCTTATAAATGTTTCATGATTCACAGAGCTATTCAGACTTACAGGTTGAGTCCTTTACTCCAGGTTTCTCTCATGTATTTTATATACTACTTTTCATTCTTACATACTCGGTACTTTATTTGTACTGACGTTCCTTTTGTCTGAGGACGAATATCTTACTCTGCCGAGGCGAACAGCCTGATCCCATAAGAGTGTGTTACATAATACCGCGATGTGAACAACCCGATCCCATAAGAATATGGTACATGATACCACCGAGGCGAACGGCCCGATCCCATAAGAATAAGAAGCTTTAACGGGTCCCTGACCCCACTCACAAATGTACGTGCGAGTTATGACATTTAAGGAAACTTTTCGATGAATACGCACAATGCGCAAGAAATAAGTAAGGGAAGCACAATTTCTACGGCTAATCAAGTCGCTCGTCAAATATCTAAAATAGCGAGTTCATTACTCTACACGAGTCTAGGATCAGGTCATAATGTGAATTAAAGTAATTAAACAGGAAAGAATAACTCAAATAGTACAACTAAAGCATGGCATGAATCTAAGTCTACCCGAACATAATCATAAATTCTAGCATACGCACAGACACTCGTCACCACATATGTGCGTAGCTCCCACAACATGTATCTTGTAATAAGTATAACACCTACGTGGTAATTCCCCCTCACAAGGTTAGACAGGAGACTTACCTCGCTCAGAAGTTCCATAACCGGCTCCAACGCCTTACTAGCACCTCAAACAAATGGCCATCGATCCAAAACTACTCAAACAATCATGAAAACCAATAAAAATATACCCCAACATTCATAATTAATCAATTTATAACATATCCCAACTCCGCTCGAAAGTGAAGAAAGTCAACTCTCGGGCCCACGTGCCTGGATTCCAAATATTTTAGAACATAAACATTATCATAACATCACGAACTCAAATATATAATTTTTTCCCAATTTCAATACCAATTTCGTGGTCAAAATAAAAAAAATATCAAATTATCGGTTTTCTTCCAATATTCCACAATTTCTACAAATTTTCATGTTTAAATTCATATATAACTCATGTATTTAGCTTGCAACAAGTGGGAATAACTTACCCCATAATAGATGATGAAATCTCCCCTCCAAGAGCTCCAAAAATCACCCAACCAAGTGAAAATGAGAGAGAAATGAACCAAATCCCGTAAAAAAATCAAGTCTTCCTAGGTCCTTCCTCTTCGCGATCGCGAAGGCCAGTCCTGCCTTGCCCCAGATTTCTTCTACGCGAACGCGACCAATGAAACGCGATCGTGAACCTTTGCCTAAACAACTTCCGCGAACGCGAGCCTAGCTCTGCGAATGCAAAGACCAAACTTTTGTGCCTCTAACCAACACCTTACGCAATCGCGAAGAACAACCTTCCAAAGCCAAGCCACCTTGCTAACACTTCGCGATCGCGGCTCCTTCTACGCGAACGCGATGAACCAACTGACCAAACACCGCGGCCGCGAGCCCCCTATGCGATAATGAAGAAAAACTTCACCCAACTCCCAATTAACACTATGCGATTTCAAGCCTTTCATTGCGATCGCGATGAACAAATCTGACACCAGAAACCAGCAATTTCAAGACAAGATGAAATGGTCCGAAACCACCCCGAATCACACCTAAGGCCCCCGGGACCCAGTCCAATCACGCCAACAAGTCCCAATACCTTAACCAAACTTATCCAAAGTCTTGAAATGCCACAAATAACATCGACACAATGAATCGATGAATAAAATCCTTCTTTCAACTTTCAAACATTCAAACTTCGACGAACTCGTCCGAATCATACCTAAATATTCCGGAATGATGCTAAATTTTGCGTACAAGTTACAGATCATGATACGTACCTATTCCAATGCTCGGAATCCCAAACAGACATCAATAACACCAAAGTCCTCTTCAAACCAAACTTAGGAAATTCTAAATCATTCAAAATGCCAAATTTCCACAATAAGCGCCGAAATGCTCCCAAACCAGCCGATACTCAACTCGAACATATGCCCAAGTCCGAAATCATCATAGGAACCTATTGAAACCTTCAAATCCCAATTCTGAGGTCGTTTACTCAAAACTCAAACCTTGGTCAATTCTTCCAACTTAAAGCTTCCGAATTGAGAATTTTCCTTCCGAATCAACTTTGAACTTCCTGAAATGTAATTCCAACATCACGTAGAGGTCGTAATACATAAAGTGAAGCTACTCAATACCTTAAGCATGGTGACTAGGTATATTGCTATTCTAACCACAAATCCCCCCCCCCCCTCAGAGTTAAGATTATTCCCTCTTTAATTCTTCTCTAATCTATACGTAGCTTTCCCAAGCATTGCATAGATAGTAAATAGAACCTAACTGTTGGCCAGACAATTAAGCAATTAATCACATAACTAAAGAAATAACTTTATATTAGCGAACTATAACCAAGGTAAAGTAAATTTTAATAATAATATTCATGGCTAAATCAAAATCCAAAGCTTATGGGTTTTAGCCACTCATGATGAATTTAAACAATTTCAGAAGTGTTTGAATAGTTGAAAATACTGAGAAAGATGAAGAAAAATTGAGAATCCTTGCTCTCGAGTGTTCCGTGTGTGTTTTCCTCTCAAAGTGGTGTCTCCCCTTTCAAAATAGGTTTAGACTTCTTTTTATATGAGTTAGGGTTGTGTAGGGCCAAAAAGACCTTGTCCCGCGTGAAGTAGGAGAATTTCCCGTCACCTAGCGTCCAGGGCAGCGCATTGCGCTAGCCCTGGAGCTGGCTTGTTGGCCAAAAATTTCAAGTCTGTAATTTGCGCCCCAGGCAGCGCGACACGCTATCATGGGATTTACATTAGCCAAATTTTTTTCTCTTTTTTCTTTAAATCATGCACTTTCGTTCCACATTGCCTCCGTGTGACTCCTACACATAAGAATATCACGAATTAGAATAAATTACTACATTACATATCCATCTTCAACAAAATATAAGCAAAATGCGAGTCAATATGCATATTGATATACATACTTTAAGTTGAGTATCACTAAGCATATCTTCTCTATATGCCACATGATTTAAGAAATGATTCAAAGTACATATCATCTCTATATGTCAATCTGTGCAATATGACTTGTCTAATCATGCATATCTTCTCTATATTCCACTGTTGAAGGATTACTTGGTTTTCATGTATATCTTCTTTATACGCAACTGTGGAAGTATTATTTGATATTTTACGCATATCTTCTCTTATGCAAGCTTGAGGATTTAATGATGTTAGACGCGTATTTTTTCCATATGCTGAGTAGTTAAACTAGAACAATACTTGTGCGTATCATTTCTATGTGCAATTGTTGATGTGTTATCTAATATCAAATTCATATCTTCTTTATATGCTGAACTGTTAACAGACTTTCGCACATCCTATGTTTAGTGTTTGGTGGTACATGTATTTCATGTTTAGACTTCGCTATTGTTGCTGGGTACACGTATATGTTTTTGAGTTTTACAGGTTATATATATGGATTATCCTTGGCCTGATACCTCGCCACTACTTCACTGAGGTTTGTTAGGATACTTACTGAGTACATGGGGTCGGTTGTACTCATACCACACTTTTGTACCTTGCGTATAGATCTTGGAGCCGAGTTGCTATGGATAACGGAGGTTGGCATTGATGATGTACCAATTTTTCGGATATAGCTATGACTTGTTCTTGGTAATTTAGGATTTGTACTTCTGTTTATTTATTTTTGAACAGATGTTGTATTCATTCTTTATACCAGCTTTGTAAATCTAAATCTTAGTAGCTCATGACTTGTATTACCAATCATTAGGATGTTGTATGGAATTAAGCTATTTTTATTCATCGTTAATAATGATCTTTCATTTAAGTTACTTTATTATACAATTTGGCTACCTAGCATGTTGGAGTTAGGTGAAATCACGATTAGGTGAATTTTGGGTCGTGGCAAGTTGGCATTAAAGCTCTAGATTCATAGGTTCTATATGACCAAGTGTCTAGTAGAGTCTTGTGGATTGGTATGATGACATCCATACCTATCTTCGAGAAGATGCGGGACATCTAGGAAACCTCTCATCTTTCTTTCCTTATCGTGCGACATTATTTCATATTGGATCCTATATCTTCAGTTTCTTTCCATTCAATCGTATGTGATATGGAACACTCGGTATCAGTTGTACACTAACAGCTTGTGATATCGTGGATGAGGTACAAGATATATTTTTGAAGGTAGCCCAGTGTGGAGGACATGAGGTCAAGCTGAGACCGTAGCTTGGGCTCAGTAGTTTCAGTAGTGTGGGTATGTGCATTTGGACTTATATGTCCGATGGTGTCCCTAGGACTGGGATTGATAGCTTAGTGAGTTGCGAGATAGCTATAGGATGAGTATTATGTGACTGAGAGCTATGCTTAGAAGGTTTGGATGTGACAAGAAGAAGAAGTTTGGGATGCAAAGGGCTATGGATGCTTGATTTCTATCTTTATGTATTGTACAATCTCAGGATTACGATGGATCTTTCAGTTGTTCTGTTGAGGAACAAAGTAGATTCTATGTCTTATTGACGAGTAGAGACTCGGGAAGATTAAGTGATTGCATAAGCAAGTGAATTATCTCATGTAGGAAGGTCCTAGGTTCTGTGATTCTTATGTTGTTTCTATGAAGAGTTTACTTTCTATACAGTGGGATGCATGTGATATAATTAGAGTCCAAATCACTTGAGGAAGTTCGCACGACTGTCGCGAGGATGGGTATGTATGAGGCGTATGATTAGGAATGTTTTACGACTAGTGCTACATAAGCTTATGAAAGATTCATCTAGATACCAGTACGAGATCATGGCAGTTACGAAGGAAGAGTATTGTGGGTTATCGGAAGTTATGTTCTATGGCTTCGAGCCAAGTGGGAGAGTCTACTATCGACAATCAGATTGCACGGTCATGTATTATATTAGTTTTGGACTGAGGCATATTTGTGGATCAGCTATAACTTGAAAGGATTGACTTTGAGGATGATGTAGGCATGGAAATTGTTGGACGCATGATGTACTATATGTATGGGTATATGAAGATCTTGGGATAATTCAAGTTTGATATTCATTGTGGATATAGCATGCAAGAAAAAGGAATTTCTTGGTTGCTTTTTTTTGGGATATTCATATGCTGGTGCGACACAAGTCGTTCGATGCACATCGTTAGTGCGTAGGGTATTAGAGCAAGGTGAATGACTCTTGAGAAATTTCTAATGGGTTCAACATTTATATGTGGTATTTAAGGATTCCCATATTTACATATAGATAAGATCTGAACTTACATTGGATGGTGACGAGACATGAGGTATTTCTATGTCATCATTGATTGTACATTTCGGTATTAGAAAGAGGAAGAAACTACTTCAAATTCATAAAATATCTCTTTAGAGTGGGCATCTAGATTTGCGATACTATTGGGTGCTTAACAGGGGATATAATGGCTTATGGTTCTTAGGATGACGTTGTAAGGCCCCGGAAAATTTCGCTTAGTAATTTAAGACTTCGTGGTGCCAGGTAGACTAATTATAATATTTTATGTACTATTAACATGATGGGCATCAATTGGATTTGGTAAATAAGTGTATAAGTTTTATGGTAAGTAATTTGGGGTCCAAGGAAAGGCCTAAGTCTAAGTCAAATTGGAAATTTTCATAATAGGCTAAAATTCCAAATGAGTTTGCACAAGTCCCTATTTGAACGAGCATATCTGTATATATATATATATATATATATATATATATATATATATATATATATATATATATAAGGTTTTATGTGATTAACAACCTATCATATGAAAGGACTTCGAGTCTAGTTTCCAACGCTTAAAACCGTTCGTCATTTGGATATTCCTACACAAAGTTATGATCAAATTACCTAAGGCTGGCATAATGCAATTTTGCGGCCGTTTTGCGACCATTATGCGATCACAGGAGTGGTTATGCAACTGCAAAATGGTTGCAGACCTGTCCAATGTAGCCCAGTTCTGGGCACCGGGTTTTGCGACGCGTCTGCGGCCCACATTCCTGTTTTGCGGTCGATTATGCGACCACAGACCCGATTTCGGAGGCTTATTTTTCCTATTTTTATAACCTGACCTCATTTTAATAAATAGGCTTAGGGGCTTCATTTGGGGTCATTTTTCTACTGATTTTAGAGAGAGTTGAGAGCATATAGAGAGAGAAAGAAGGAGCCTAACTTCATAATCATCCAAATCTTGTTCAAGTTTTCAAGAATCAAGGAAGATAACCACTTGATTGTCCTCCATCCGGATTGTTATTGCTAGAGGTATTGGTGGATTGTAGAAACTTAAGGAAAAGCTCTTTGAGGTGGTTCCTTACAGCAGTCAGTGTCGGTCGCAGCCAGTGGCGTATCCTCTTTTCAGCCGACTTGGTGAGCCCCACTTCATTTTGGGGTCCTGTATCATCTGTTCATCATGTACTTGTATTTGAGGTATAGTCGGAGCCTTGTTGCCGGCATTTTCATATTTCTCTTCAGTTGTATTTAGAGGCTCCGTAGACAGGTTGTGGGTAGTGTCGGGTATTGGAATTAAAATAGAAATATTGATGTTTGGCAAAGATGTATAAAACTTGTAATATCTTCAAAATTATGAACGAAGTTGCTAATGGAATTGAAATGGAAATCGTTAATGACATGTTTATAGAATTTGATTAATGGTGTACATTTCCTCTTTATTCAATGACGAATTTGGGTAGTATGAAACCTAACAAGCTTGCTCAGTCGGGTTTACTCGGTTGAGCGCCGGTCGCGCTCCTCGGATTTTGGGGTGTGACAGACGTGGTTTCATGTTGGGGTCTCTTGGGGTGAGCTTTGATTGATGACCGTAGTGTAATGGCAAAGAGAAGTGTTATTTGTAGTGGTTTGGATCATTATAGTAGTAAAAATGATTGGTTCCTTTGGCGTGGTGAGGCTTTATGGGTGTTTGTTGCAATACTTTTGGGTTTGGAAATCTACATGACTTGGTTAAATTAGAGGGATTTAGTTTGATGGTTTGGTCATGTGAAAATGGGTTCCGAAGAGTTCATAATAGATTTGACCACATCTCGAGGCTGATGTCTTCCATTGGTGTGGAAGATTGTTGCATGTTGCGATATTCTCCGGGATTCAGTTAACTGGAAGGTTTCTGGTTTCATATGATAGCATGCGAGATATGGTGCGCCGTGTGGGATTGAGATTTGAAAGTACAAGATTGCGGTTCAGTTTAAAAGGGAATGTCATGAGTTCTAGACAACACGGACAATTTAAGATATTTAAGAGAATGATGGCACTATCTGATATCGCCTGGGTGTTCGTTTTAGAAGATGCTTTGTGTTTTGACTTGCAGATGCTTGATTAGTATTATGGTGATCGCCCGGTTGTTAACTTCTAATGTTCAGGTTTTGCTACGTGGCGCGAATGATTTATTGGAGTATTTCCCGTGAGATGATTGTGTATGAGTGATGTGTCAATCATTTGAGTGGTGGAGTTAGGATCGAATATGGAGATTCTTGTATTCTTGAGGATTAGAGACTAGATGTTGTTAGAGGCAGACTATTCCTTGGTTGTGGACTGTGAATAAATGTTAAGATTTAAACAGCTGATGGATGTGTTATGGATAGGTTACTATGGACTTTTATGGTTGTTTTCCTATTTCGGGATGATCATAACTGATTTGGGGGCCCATTGGTAGGCATAATGAGAATGTATGTTCTACATCAGATTGGGCTTGCTAACTCTTGTGCATCATTTACTGTGGGTGTATCATCGGGTGAAATGGATGTTATTCGTGCCCTGATTTGTTTCAATACACCGGGTGGATTGGATGTTATTCGTGCCCTGATTTGTTTCATGTCTTGCTCGCTAATGCTACCATGGGTTGTGAGACTATTTTATTATTCACATGAATGATGTGGTTCTGTTCAGGCCTTGTGGCGAGATTTGAGCAAGATGGCTCTTGTGGTGTTGAGTTGCTTATTGCACCTTGGTCGTGTTGTTCCTATCTATGGTATATTGTGATGTATGTTCCTCCATGGTTATGGTCATGCGCATCGCGTGCTTGCTATGGATACACATCTGCTTGTTGATTGGGAGCATCATAGCTCGGCGGGTTCCACATGGATTGTTGTATTGGATCAAGTTACGCGCCACAGCAGAGTTATGTTAGGATATGATACTTTGTGCTTAACTTGTGTGTTTTGCTTCTCTCCTGTGGGATGGAATCGTAGTATTTTTGTGGTGGTTGTATCTGCTGAACTTTTTGGACGGTTCTCTTATTGGATCTCTTTCCATCATGGGGTTACAATCGAGTTGTTGCTTATTTGGTGCATGGATTGCGTCGTATGTGGATCTAGGTGGAATTTGGCGTGGCCTGTCGATCGAGCAGCTTCTACTGGGTAAGATGATATTATTGGACCTAAAATTAGTGTTATCGGATATGGTCAAGGTATGATTGCAAGGACAATGTATGTAGTCAGCTTAGAATTTGGCAATGGTTTTGGATGGGCGACAGAGCTCCACGACTTGCGATCTGATGGGTGGTTATGAGTTTCTATGTGTTTCTTTCATTATTAGGAGTGTTGCGAAGGTTTGGAACAAGGTCTTATTTGATATGAGGTAAGTTGCCGGTACCGAATTTGGTAATGAGCATATATTGCGGTTTGAAGATATTAATATGAGCCATGAGTTATGTGGTACATTGTGTGGTTACATCTTGGGAATATAGTTATGACTTGACACAACTTGTGGAGACTTACACAGTGAATATGTGCTAGAATCATTTCTTATAAGAAATTCCGGATGATGGAATTTGGTTCTAAAAGTTAATGGATTAAGTTTGAAGAATGAATCTTCAGTTAGGATTGCAGTAGTGGTCTGATACAAATTATGGTGGCGTGGGACCACCCATAGGTATGTGCATGATGAGTTTATACAGTGATTGGATGACTTTGTAGTGACTTTTGGAACGTTCGAGGATGAACGTATGTTTCAGTGGGGAGAATGTAACGATCCGACCGGTCGTTTGAGCTTTAGCGTTCCATTTGGTGGTTTGACACTTTGAGTAGCTACATATGATGTATTATGACTTGCGTGTATGGTCTTTTTTGGTGTTCGTGTGGTTTGGGATTGATTTGTAAGAATGACTCTCGATTTGGAAGCTTTAAGTTGGAATAATTGACCAAGTTTGACGTTTGAGTAAATGGACTCAGAATCGGTTTTTGATGATTTCAATAGATTCATATGATGATTTTGGACTTGTTTGTACGTTTGGATTTGGTTTTGGAGGTTCCTAGAAGAATTAGACACTATTTTCGAAAGTTGGCAATTTGAAGAACTTAAGAGTTCATAAGATTGACCAAGAGTTGACTTTAATGTTATTGGACTCCAATTGGAGGTCTGATAGTTTGGATAAGTCTATATAGTTTGATTAAACTTGTGTGCAAGGTCTGTAAGTAATCTGAAGTGTCTAAGTATGATTCAAACACTCTTTTGAAAGAATGACGATTTAACAACTTAAGAGAAATCCTATTCAGTTTGAGTCTCGGTTCTTTATTGTGATGTTCCCATGGGTGTTTTGAGGCTATGGATAAGTTTGGATAATATATTTGTACTTCTTGGTATGATTGGATGAGGTCTGAGGGGCTCGGGTGTATTTTGGATAATTGGTTAAGAGACTAGTTAAGTTAAGAATTTGGAGTTTGACCATGGTCAATATCGAGTCAAGACAATCACTTTTCAGTGTTTTGAGTGCGCGAGCATATTCATAGTGTGTTTTAAGATTGAAATGCACATATAGTTTATATCCCGGAGGTTCCGAATGAGTTTTGGGTGCTAAAATGAAGATTTTGCAATGGCTAATTTTCTCGTGCTACAATTCCGAAAATACTGATTATGTCCTTGAGTTCGTCCACAAATTTTAGGCTTCCTTTAAAACTTCACAATATCATATCTCCCTTAATTTAAGGCTAAATTGGGTGATTCAAAAGGCTATCTTCGGTTTAATCTCGCAAGGATTATGTTCAGATTGTCAAAAGTAAGTTTTCGAGTCATCTAGCATATGATTTTGGCTGGGATAGTTGCTATATTTTTTTTTACTTGTTTTGGAATTTAGTTACTTTTTTTTAATAAAGTTTTGGAGCTCGGGAAGAGACAATGTTTTGAGGAGATTTTTATCATTACTTTGTGAGTAAGTAATTTCTACTTGGACTTGACTATTATATTGATTCCCCATGGACTTCTAGACCTAAAATACGGATTTTTAAAGTAAAATTTGAGATTTTTGTCTACAAGATAAGAAAGTGTATTTTGGAATTTTTAACACCAATTTGAACTTTTATTTAGAAAAAAATCACATATTTGGACTCGCCTGGTTATGGGTCATCGAATTTTGGTATTGATTCTGGATTTCAGGCACGCGGGCCATGCTTAACTTTTGTTGACTTTTTGCGAATTTTCGATGAACGAAGCTTTATTGATTGGGATCGTTTCCTATGGCATTGGTGGACTTTCTTAGTCGATGTTTGGCTAGATTTGAGCCGGTTAGAGGTGATTTCTCAAGGAATGTGATTTTGGAGCTTCGAACTTAGCCCGGTTGAGGTAAGTATCTTGCCTAATCTTGTTGAGGGAATAACCCTTAGGAAATGACCTTGTTTGTCCAATTGAAATGCGTGATACGCGACATATATGAGAGGTAACGAGCGTATATACGGGTGCTATGTATGATTCATGACTCGAGTAGTCTTTAGGCTGTACTTGTTACACCCCATATTTTCGTACGTGAGAGTACGTCGTAAGTCAATTGATGTAAACTCAGAAACGAGATCATATTAAAAATATATAAAGTAAGTTAATCATGTTACCATGGAGGATACAAATATTTAGATCATGAATAATAAGTACAAAGAGGGTTGAAAGTCCTAGAAGCTAAATGAATAAAAGAAAATAAGTTTTGTCGAAAGTCGACAAGTTGGAAATGTTATAACATGTACTTTTGGGGTGAGACTAGGGTGCTTAACATGATAAGGAGTTTATATTATGAGTTATATTAGTTGTATGATAGTTGTGTGTTATGTTTTGAAGTCAAGCGAGTTGTGCAACAAAAGTTGGCAAAGGTCATCACAAATTGCATTCATAAAAATGCTGAAACTTAGGTCAAATGCAGCAAAGCTTTTCTCTCAATATACTCGGAATTACTCGATGAACTTCCTACCAAATATAAGATCTATGAGTCTAGTTTCTAACACATTAAACTATTTGTCAATACGGTATTGGATGAGAGAAATATTCGCATATTTGTGAGACTGCATATACTGGTAGGTGACAAGTAGGTCACCTACTTTCCAAAAGGAGAGGCCTTAATTAAAAGCTCCTAAAGTCGGCCAAAAGGGGAATTTTAAGGGCTTATTAACTCATTTCTTTCATGCATCTTTCAGACTAGCAAACCAGATTGAACCTCTGCAACTCCTCCCTAAAAAAATCCCACACAAACCTTAGGTTATTCGGGTGTTATGATGTGATTCTAGTGCTGTAAACCCCGGACAACTTGCTAGTTTCTCTTTCTCCTTCTTGTTCCTGCGTTGGGGACTGATTTTTGATGAAAAAGGGCTTGGTTTCGTGGGTTCTACTCATTCCAAGGTAAATTTATGCTTCTTCTTCCATTATCTATGTTTGTACGAGTTGTAACTCGATCGTAAAGACTAGACCTAGCGAGTTTCGAAAGAGTGGTATGTTGTTTGTTGTTGCGTCACTATTGGCTGGTTGTAAACTTATTTTTGTGTTGAATTCATGGCTGGTTTATAGGATAAGAGGCTTAATTATGTACTGTTGGTTGTGTTGCTCAATTTGAAAGAAAAGACAAGTCCAAACATGTTTTAGTAAACTGAAAAATCAGCTTTGAGTTGCTAAACTTGTGGGACTATTTTGTGGGTTGTTTCCTGTTGCTGTTGGGTTGTCTCTTTTGCTACTATTTTTATGGAGTTTGAGAGGAGAAAGGGTGTGGAGAAACACCACGTAATGGCAGGGTGGTTGGCTTGTCGTTCGTCGTTATATTTTCAGGTTGTTTGACACTACTAGGGTTGTTGTTTTGTCTATAAACTGATTAGGGTATGTGGGCTGTTTTGTGGTATTTTGTGATGGATATAAGATTGAAAAATGATGCATACATGTTGTTATTGTTGTGTTCTTGTTTTAGTTGGTGTTATGTCAAATTGGGCAGAAGTAAAGATTATAGGGGAGATGATGCCCGTTTTATTATAAAATAAGCTTGTTGTTCGTTGTGCGATAGTTGTACCTTCCATAACTTTATGTTAGTATTGTTATCACTATTGTAGATTAAGGTGCAACGAGATGAGTTTGTGGTTATGGGAAAGATTTTGATAAGGTATGTTAAGGCTAAACCCTCCTTCATTTTGGCATGATCTCATAACTACATGTGGTTGATAACGACACATAAAGAGAAGTTCGTATTCCTAAGCCCATGTACATTATCCTAGTCTCATAAGTTATAGTATTCTCCCTTACCAGGACTTTATATTCAGTTCTGTATTGTCTTCTTTCAGCCAAGAGAACAGAGAGTCTATATATATACAGTATTACAGTATTTTCACCACCCCCGAGCTATACTCGGTGGGCAGGCCCCTATTGGGCAACCTCCGATCAGATGGTAAGTTATATTATATATACCGAGCCTACTGTGGCTAAGCGCCTATGAGCGAGCCCAAAATGGTCGAGATACAGAGCCTAGTATGGCCGAGCGCCTATGAGCGAGCCTACTACGGCAGAGCAGTTATATGTACTGAGCCTTATAGGGCTGGACAACTATTTTACTTACTATATTGAGAGAGTTTAGTCGGTATCAGCAGGTAAGCATACCTTCAGATCATCTTTGACTCCCAGTTACTTTCAATTATTATATTATCAGTTTAGTTTCAGCTTTTAGTTATTCTATTGCCTTACATACTCGATACATTATTTCGTATTGACGTCCCTTTTGTTGGGGACGCTATATTTCATGCCTGCAGGTCGTGATAGACAGCTGGATAGACCTTCCCAGCAGATAGAGTCAAACATCAGCTTAGTTGGTAAGCTCCAATTCGTCGGAGTTACTAGGTCTAGACCTTAGAGTCCACTTTATATATACGGGTTTTATGGATAGGTCGAGGTCCAGTCCCGACCATGATACAGCTTTGTTATCTTTAGAGGCTCATAGACAAGTCCTGAATAGTTTGTATATTAGTATGTATATGTATATATATATATATATATATATATATATATATATATATATATATATATATATATATATATATATATATCATATGAGAGAGACGATATTTCATATGATTCAGAATATGGCCTCATCGGCCTAAGTTGAGGGTTATCCCTTCAGAATTTATAGTTACGGAGTGGTATGCTCGGTCCGAGTAAGGCACCGGGTGCCGGCCACGCCTCTTCAGGTTTTGGGCGTGACAAACTTGGTATCAGAGCAGTTCTATCCTAGGGAGTCTACAAGCCGTGTCTAGTAGAGCCTTGTTTATAGATGTGTTGTTCACCACGTTATATAAAGAGGAAGCTACAAGGCATTTAGGAGTCTGTTACCCTTCTTGAAAATTCAAATCGTGCTATAGAGCTGAGTCATAAGAGTTCGATACAGGACTTATGTTTGCCAATGATATAGAGATACTTGTAGTTAGAAAATTACAGCTAGCTAGAGGGCTACTACAGCAGCATGTAAGAGCACAAGTAAAGAGAGAATTCTTGATAATTTGGCCCAGTTAAGGCTCTATCAGATCGTGCATACCAGATGTGCGAATTTCCTACTTAAGACCCTAAGATGGGAATATCTAATATACCCCGCGAATGGCAGTCCATGGGAGTATTAGAAGGTAAATGTATAAGTTTCAACATATAACAGAAGCAATGTGAAGAAGGGTACGAGGGACCCAGTTAATGAAGATTATTCGAATTTCCAATTCGGGTAGAGAAATATAAGGCTTCTAAGTTACTTTCAGCAGAAATAGAGGTATGTATAATTGGCCACACCCATCTCAGTTATGCCCTATAGGAGCTAACAAATATAGTATAAGAGAATTGAATATCAGGATCCAGCTTGGGTTAGAGTAACCCAAAATGGTGGATTGAGCCACGGGAGCTAAAAGTGAAACAATGTTTTGTTGACGTTTTCAGAATAATATGATAGACAGAAATATTAGCAAGAGAATAAGAAGAGAGTAAATGAAGAATTATGAGTAAGGTACGATAAATGAGTGATAACGATAAATCAAAATATGGTGGGATGACAGAGTCTATGGTCAAGTGAAGGAAAATACAAGAGGTGACAGGCCTTGAGACAATAAAAGAGTATAAGCCATGAAGTCATGTCCTTATTTCAAGAAAATGAGTTGGCGACTCCAACGTAATTACAAGAAGGCTAAGTTAGACCCCCCCCCCCCGAGTAATAGAAATCAGCATAGGCTAGTTAACAAGATAAACCAAACATGAATTAGAGACTGTAGGATTTGATATTAGTCGACATCGTGAGAATCTCTGAGACCGTGTTCCTGTCGAGCCCCCTTTTTCCCTCCGCGGAGAGGAGTCCGGGTTTCGACATTCATGGAGGTGTAATGACTCATTTCCTTTTGGAAATTGGGTATTGCGTTTTTAAAGAGTCGCCACCTAACGATTTTTAAGGTGCATTAGGGCACCTACAAGGTTTATCTACAACTACGTTTGATAACCAAAGATAGGGTAAGGGCTTGAAATTATCCTAAAGGGAAGGTGTTAGGCACCCCTCAGAATCCACTAGTGTGGTTCCCGGCCAGACAATTTTTTTTGTGAATTTGTGCAATTAGCAAATAGATAAGTAAGGATAACATAGCAGGGGATTTAGGTAGAAATACACAGGCATTTGAAAAGCGATTAATAAAAGCAAGGTTTTGAAAAGAGTTATAATCTAAGCATGCTTATGAGTGTAGAGGGGTCCTAGGTTTGTCTGTAATATGGATCACATCAGTACAATGCCCGGTAATCACTCCTTAGAAAGGGGCTACGCGTGGCATTAGCGCACCGGTCATCATATCCATATCTACCGTTTCCCACCCGTGAAGGTAATTAAAGCGAGGTTTGGTCTCGATTCTTATTGCATGCTGTTACCTGTCCCTTCCTATCAGTCCCGGCGGTTAGGACTCCTATCCTATAAGAAGGAGGTTCTAGGCAGACCCTTAGGTTCAAAGGCAAAAATACTAAAGCGACATACAAAACATATAAGACTGCATCTAGGAGGGGGAAACATATAGGCAAGTAGAAGGCTCATGTATACCTCCGCAGATAATGCACATAGACAGCATGACTTATACACAGTTAAGGTCTAAATTTAAAATCTTAAAGCAAGGTGTTTGAGTGATAACATCAGAACCAGATTTATCACATGACTAAGAAAAGAAGTCTGTATCAGGTTTTCCTACTAATTTTAACAGTTGATGATTAAACAAAGGCAGTTTAAGTTTTATTAAGGGTATTACCTAAGGCTTGCCTAGGCGTAAAGCGATATGCAGTAGTTATTCTAATTTATTAAGAACAGTTTGGATATTATTTTACCCTAAGAGCATGCTTCTCTAGTTACAGAGATGGTCACCAATTTTATGCAGAGGCATCACAATATGAAATTATTACTCTACTACCTTTTCATGAATCAGTAATTAACTAGGTGTTTTTAAACAAAATGCAAACAGGATCCTAGAACATGTTTTCTAATATGCACATGTGGATGACAGAGTTCTTAAGGCATGGTTGCTAGATGAAAGAGTTGCAGAATTATTAAGGAACAACTTCATGAGTAACCGTTTTTGCTTCATTTATTCGTCCTAGAAGCAGGATTTCTAAGTGATGGATACGAAGCATGGGTTAATGAATGAGATATTGTAGCAGGATGAATCCTAAGAACATGGTTTCTAATGCATTGTTTAGGAATATAAACCTAATAACATGTTTTCTACCCTTAACCATTATAGCATGCATATTCTCCCATCCCTTTTCACTAGCCACCCCAATACTGGTTTACAAATTGTTACAGACCATGTGATTGAATTACATAAACAGAAATGAAAAATAAGAGGTTACAACTATAGGAAGCCCGATTCTGACTTCCTCTCTGATTTACGTATTAAACCACCTCAAATGCTAATACTATTCCAAAGCCATTCTCATACCTGGGTGTGTCAGAGTTCCCTAAGGACCTCAAGGGATCCCGGGCAGTGCTCGCACCCAGATTGCATAACCAAGAGTAAGTGCAGTGTGGAAGGGCCAGCCCTTATATGTCCAGGTTTAGAGGGAGCTCAAGGGTCGCAAAGCAAGGCTCACACAAGAGGGGCAGAACCTAATGATCTATGAGTGCATGTGAGAGTGCTGGACATAGACTCACAGGAGTTGAGTTGGAAATTAATTTTAGAAACAACATGTTTGAAGTAAGTTTGTAAAAACAGCAGAAGGATTGCTTAGTGAAAACAGTTTTATGAAAGGGAAAGGGGATAGGAGCAACAACAACACATGCAAAATAGGTTCAAACAGCAGTACAGTCTCAGGAGTTTCAACCAGGGAAGTAGGGGTTGGGGACACAGAGGGTCCAAATTAAAACACATAATTAGTCATGAATCAAGTACATTAGGAGACATGCTCGTTGAAGGACATAAACAGGAACAAGTAAACATACTAATTATATTTGAACAAAAAGAGGGCAGAATTTTAAGCATGCTGAGTAAGCAGTAAACAAAAGTGCAACAGCATGAGTCATTAAGTCATTGTAGAAAGAGACAGTGATTGACAACAAGGGAAACACATAGGTTTGAGTTTTAGAATTTAAATTAGGGACATACCAGTTGAAGAAGCAAATTGCATGAAAAGAGAAGTAAAGCAATCAGAATTCCACAGTCTAGCCTTGGCTTTCAGCCGGCCAGACAAAGCAGTAGCACAAGTAGTAGAGAAAGAAAGATAGCTTGAATGTGTAAGTGTGTGTTTTGAACTCAGTTGTTTGTGTCTTGTTAATGAAAACATTAGGGTATTTATAGCTTTAAAAATGAGTAGAAATATAAGGTAACAAGTAAAAGTTTAACACAAATATGAAAATAATCACAATCAGAATCAATTAATACAAGTACTTCGCCTTAATCAAGGAGTTACAGCCCAAACGGATACTACAGGGATAATTAAGGAAAGAAAATCAGTTTGAGAAAGATTGATTTTACCATATAAGGGCTAGTAAAAAGTATAGAGTAAATAATTGAGTCTAAGTACAAAATATACTTAATTTTGGGAAAGGATTCAGCAAGGTAAAACATCACAGTGAATAAAGGGAATCAACCAATTTAAACAAAACAGTGAAACCAGGGGGTTATAAGAAAATATCTGCAATTAGTCGTGACTTGAGGAAATCAAGATCAATCAAGAAAGAATCATGATTCTGCACTTCGCCATATAAATAGAGAAGAAGAATGAACATGCAAGGCCAAACATATTGGCAAAAGAAGCAACCATTTAAACATACGGCAGTAACAGGAGTAGGCTAGGGCTTAGTAGTAAAAGAACCTACTCGAAGCATAGTAGTCAACAAAGTCAAGCAGTCACATAGAACCATAAACGAAGGAAATAGTCTAACACATAGCAACAGGTAAAGGAGATCTTTTTTAAAAAAAAACTCTCAGTAACAGGTGAGAAGAGTTTTAGGAAATTAGGGTTTTAACAATAGTCGAGTAAAAGAAAAATGGTAAGGACTCTGAATCAGTCAAGGCAAACAAAGGAAAAGGATCTAACCACAAAGAACCCAATCAAAACGGGCATATAAACACATAAACAAAGACAGTTTCAGAACCCCGGATAGAACCAAAACACTTAGGGTCTTCAACACGATGAACCATGTAGAAGAAAAACATAAGTGACCCATTTAAACATAGTAAAACAATAAGACAATACTGAAAATCAGAAGAGAAGTCTTTTAAAAGAGGTTAAGAAAACCCTAATCTTCGAAGACGAAGAGTCATTTTGAAAGAAATCGGAAAAACCTTTGAGAAGAACATCACAAAGTTCATGACATACATAGATATAATACAGATCTGAAAGAAAGTCGGAAAGCTCTTAAAGCTAGGGTTTCAGAGAACCCAGAAAAATGAGAAAGACTTTGAAAAGTTACCAATCTAGCCGGAAAAGTCAAGGATCTGACTCGAACAGCCATGGATGGCCGGAAAGATGAAGGGGATTAGGGTGGCAGCGGCTAGGGTTAGCTTTAAGTTTCAGAGAGAATTGGAGAGGAGAGGGGATTCAAGGGCGGCGTACTGGTGAGAAATGATTTAGGTTAGGGGGTCGTTTGGGTTTAAAAATGGTAAGGGTAGTGGAGACTGTTGATCTGGGAGATCAACGGTCGAGATTAGAGTGGGTAGGTGGGTTGGGTTATAAAATTGGGTTTGGGCTTGGTCTGGTGGGTATAATTGGATTGGGAATTGGGGTTTGATTTAGTCTATAATTGAAATACAAAAGGGGTTGTTACTTAAATAGCCAGTTTTCCCTTTTTAATTTATAAAAAATAGCAAATAGTTTGTGAAAATAAATTTAAAGTACTAAAGTGTTTTATAATACATAATTAACAATTTAAAAATGTAGGATCTAATTTTATGCGTATAAAACATAATTAAACCTTAAAATGGCAAATATTGCAATTATGTGCAATTTAGCTTTAAAAAATACTAAATATAATTGTAAGAATATGTAAAAATTACCTTAGCCATATTTTGGCATAAATATAAAAATCCAATAGAAGAATTCTCAAGATAATCATCTTGGAAATAATTATTGGGGATTTTATGGATAAAAGGGGGAAAATAAGTCAATTTAAGCCTTTAAAAATTATGGAAAAAATAATAAAATACTTGGACATGCTTATGTATGCATATATGCTATTTTGAAGGTGCTTTGCATATTAAAAATATACAGGGAAAAAATGGGTATCAACAGCTGCCCCTCTTTATCCGGGAAGAATGAAAGAGTTTCCGAGTAAAGAAATGATGGCCAATTTTGACCGAGCAAAACGGTTTGAAGAAGATTTAGGCCGTACCTTGGCTTCTGAGCTGCCTACATATCCCTGGTTTTACAGGAATCAAGCTGTATGTAGTTCAGGATCCGTCGGCGGAGTATGCCGATGGAGACTTTTCAAGGGCGGACGCAATATCTAGAGCCGGGTGAGTAATAGGTTTACGGGAATGGTTAAGTTTGATATGGCTGCGGGCACTGGAGCGGAATTGCTCCTGCCGGGATGGCCGTTGCTCGCCGGTTTACCTGCAAATAAGCAATGCAAGCATATATTATGCGCAAATTCAAACATGATACAAATTCCCGTTGGACCATGAATGCTGTCTTTGGACGGTTAGGAATGGTGTCCTCAGACCATGATGTCCTGGGCCATGAAGCGTATGATAAAGGATTTGCAGTCCATGAAATGATGTTGTCGGGCTATGAGGATGGTTCCTCCGAACCATGACGCCTTTGAATAATGATATACAAAAGTTTAAAAGGGATCCTCAGGCCATGACATGGTGTTCTCGGGCTATGAAGATGGTGCCTCCGAACGATGACGCCTTTGGATGAGTTGGCGATATTTCAGCCCATGAAGGATGCCGTAGCATGTGGCGATCTTTCGGTGGTGCAGATGTAGCATGTGGCGATCTTTCAGCCGTGCAGATTCAGTATGTGGCGATCTTTCAGCCGTGCAGATGCAGTACGTGGCGATCTTTCAGCTGTGCAGGTGCAGTACGTGGCGATCTTTCAATCGTGCAGATGTAGTATGTGGCAATCTTTCAGCCATGAAGTATGTAGTATGTGGCGATCTTTCAGCCATGCAGTATGTAGTATGTGGTGATCTTTCAGCCATGCAGATGCAGTATGTGGCGATCTTTCAACCATGCAGATACAGTATGTGGCGATCTTTCGGCCATGCAGTATGCAGTATGTGGCGATCTTTCAGCCATGCAGATGCAGTATATGGCGATCTTTCAGCCATGCAGATGCAGATGGAGACATCGTATAGTCTCGGAAGGCAGAATGGTAGCTTTATGCAATATAGATGCAAATGGAGACTAAGGCAGAATGGTAGCCTTATGCAGGCTGGAAGGCAGAATGGTAGCCTTATGCAAGAAATAAAATAGCAAATGACAGTAGAGTTTTCATAGCTGATAGCAGATTGCGGCGTTGTGATTACTGGGAGCATTGTGACATACGGAACATTACAAGTGCGTGCTGATAGCAAATGTTGGCAAGTGCAACGGTTCGGAGAATCGTATTCTTGAACAATGTTTGTTCCATGGGAGTACAGTATGTTTAATCATTTCGCAGTCCTAGTGCCTGCATCCAAAGGAAAATCGTGAGTTTTGTAAAGGGGGGGAGGTTAGTTCGTATCCCCGCTGGCCTTGCTTGACTTGTTCGGCTTTAATCTGGTGATATCGTTTGTATCATTGGGGTAGCGTTGCTAAACAGAGCAGTTTCAATAATAGACATGCATGATTTTGTAAAAGTATGACATAAATATACAATTAAAAAATAGTTCTTAGATGAACCGACGACTGTGACGTGGTTCAGGACATTGCAACCTCTCTTGCTACGTAATTTTAAGGGTCCTCCTCAAAATTCTGCCCCAGTTTGATGGGTTGACACTTTTGACTGCTGCTCGTGCGGTGATCTACTGAAATGACTTCGGAATTTAGAGGGTCCTCCTCAAAATTCTGCCCTAGTTTCCAATTTCAGGGGGAAATAAAAATTTTATTGAATTATGACCGAACCCATAGGGCTGCCTACGTATCCCCTCTTAAACGGGAATCAGGTCAGGCATAGTTCAATTTACATTATATGAGGAAAGCATAAAGATTACATATAGTAACGCTTGACTGCAACTGAATTGATCGGCTTTGGCCAAATTTCTCCGTCCATTTCTGCAAGTATGAGGGCTCCTCCTGTCAGAACCCTATGAACCATGTATGGACCCTGCCAGTTGGGAGAGAACTTCCCTTAGGCTTCATCTTGATGCGAAAAAATTTTCTTCAACACTAGCTGCCTCGGTGTGAACTGTCTTGGCTTGACTCTTTTGTTGAAGGCTCTAGACATTCTGTTCTGATAGAGTTGACCATGGCACACTACATTCATTCTCTTTCCGTCTATAAGGGCTAGTTGCTCATAAAGACTTTTTACCCACTCTACGTCGTCGAGCGCAGCTTCTTGTATGATCCTTAGGGAAGGAGTTTCTACCTTAGTAGGAATGACAGCCTCTGTACCGTAAACCAGCATATAAGGGGTTGCCCCGGTTGATGTGCGGACTGTGGTGCGATATCCCTATAGAGCAAATGATAACTTCTCGTGCCACTGTTTATGCTTTTCTATCATTTTCCTCAATATCTTCTTGATATTCTTGTTGGCGGCTTCTACAGCTCCATTCATTTGAGGCCTGTAGGCTGTGGAATTCTTGTGTCTGATCTTGAAAGTTTCACACATAGCTTTCATCAAGTCGCTGTTGAGGTTGGAGCCGTTATCAGTAATGATTGACTCTAGAATCCCGAATCGACAAACAATGTGGTCGCGGACAAAGTCTACCACGACTTTCTTAGTTACCACTTTGTGAGATGCTGCTTTGACCCATTTGGTGAAATAGTCGATGGCTACCAAGATAAACCTGTGTCCGTTGGAAGTGGGAGGCTCGATTGGTCCAATAACGCCCATTTCCCAGGCGGCGAATGGCCGCGGTGAGCTTGTTGCATGGAGCTCGCTCGGAGGTACCTTTATCGTATCTGCATGTATCTGACAGCGGTGGCATTTTCGGACATACTGGATGCAGTCCGTTTCTATAGTCATCCAAAAGTAACCAGCCCGGAGTATCTTCTTTGCTAAAACAAAACCGTTCATATGTGGACTGCAAGTACTAGCATGAATTTCCTCTAGCAGCTTGGATGCTTCCTTTGCGTCAATACATCTTAATAGTCCCAAATCAGGAGTCCTCCTATACAGGATTCACCCGCTGTGAAAGAAGTTGTTGGACAATCTCCGAAGTGTGCGTTTCTGAATAGGATTAGTAACCTCCGGGTACTCTCCTTTTGCCAAATATTCCTGGATATCATGAAACCAAGGCTTTCTGTCTGCTTCCTCTTCAACGTGGGCACAGTAAGCTGGCTGATGATGGATTCTTACTGGAATGGGGTCAATGAAATTCTTGTCCGAATGCTGTATCATAGATGATAGGGTGGCCAATGCATCGGCGAACTCATTCTGGATTCTGGGAACATGCTGGAAGTCCGTCTTTGTGAACCTCTTTCTCAATTCATGTACATGATGCAGATGCGGGAGTATCTTGGATTTCTTGGTTGCCCATTCTCTTCGTACCTGGTGTATAAGCAAATCTGAATCTCCAATCACTAGCAGCTCTTGCACGTTCATGTCAATGGCCATATTGAGCCCTATGATGCAGGCTTCATACTCAGTCATATTGTTGGTGCACGGGAACCTGCGTTTGGCGGACACTGGATAATGCTGGCTGGTTTCTGATATTAGGACTGCTCCTATAACTCCTTTGAAGTTTTTCGCTCCATCGAAGAACATGCTCCAATCGTCATAGGATTCTGCAATGTCTTCTCCTATGAATGATACCTCTTCATCAGGAAAATACGTTTTCAATGGTTCGTATCCTCCATCCACGGGGTTTTCAGCAAGGTAGCCTGCCAGTGCCTGTCCCTTGACCGATTTCTGAGTTACATAAACAATGTCGAACTCATTCAACAGATTTGCCACTTGGCTAGCTTGCCAGTGGGCATAGGGTTCTGAAAGATGTATTTCAAGGGATCCATTCTTGATATGAGATATGTAGTATAGGCACAGAAGTAATGTCTCAGCTTCTGAGCTACCCAAGTCAAAGCACAACAGGTGCGTTCCAATAGAGAATATCGGGCCTCGTACGGGGTGAACTTCTTACTGAGATAATAAATGGCTTGTTCCTTCTTCCCTGCTTCATCATGCTGCCCCAGAACGCAACCGAAGGCTCCATCTAACACTGCAAGGTAGAGTAGTAAGGGTCTACCTGGCTCGGGCGGGACTAAGACTGGTGGTGTTGATAGGTATTCCTTGATTCTATCGAAGGCCTTTTGGCAGTCATCAGTTCATTTGGTAGAGGCGTCCTTCTTCAACATCTCAAAGATTGGCTCACAGATAACTGTGGACTGTGCTATGAATCGGCTGATATAGTTAAGCCTTCCCAAGAAACTCATCACATCCTTCTTGTTCTTTGGCGGTGGTAGTTCTTGAATGGCTTTGACTTTCGATGGATACAGTTCTATTCCTCGGCGGCTCACGATAAACCCAAGCAACTTCTTTGTAGGAACCCCAAATACACACTTTGTGGGGTTTAGTTTCAGGTTGTACCTCCGCAATCTATTGAAGAACTTAGATCTTCCATATGGTCAGTGGCCTTCTTGGACTTGATAATAACATCGTCCGCATACACCTCTATCCCCTTGTGTATCATGTCATGGAAAATGGTAGTCATGGACCTCATGTAGGTGGCCCCTGCATTCTTCAGGCCGAATGGCATCATCTTGTAATAGTACACTCCCCACAGGGTAATGAAAGCCGTTTTCTCAGCATCTTCCTCATCCATCCAGATCTGATGATAACCAGCGAAGCAGTCTACAAATGATTGTAACTCATGCTTGGCGCAATTGTTGATTAAGATGTGTATATTTGGCAAAGGGAAGTCGTTTTCCGGACTGGCTTGGTTGAGATCCCGGTAGTCGACACATACTCTGACCTTCCCATCCTTCTTCGGCATTGGCACAATGTTGGTAACCATATCGGGTATTCCACTACCTTGAGAGCCTTAGCTTTGATCTGCTTGTTGACTTCTTCTTTGATTTTCAAACTCATATCAGGCTTGAACTTTCTGAGCTTCTGCTTTACCGGTTGACACATAGGATCGGTTGGCAGTTTATGAGCCACAATAGATGTACTTAGACCAGTCATGTCATCATACGACCAGGCGAATATGTCCTCATATTCTTTCAGAAACTCTGTATACTTTTCCTTTTCTGACGGCGATAGGTGAATGCTAATTCGTGTTTCCTTGACATTTTCTGAATCTCCCAGGTTGACAATTTCGGTCTCGTCCAGGTTGGACTAAGATCTGTTCTCAAAGTTCTCATCTTCTTTGATAATTTCCTCGGGTATCTCATCTTCTTCTGAATCAACATCCGTTTGTTGCGTTGTCTCATTGCATGTCACAGTCATTGGTTCATCAAGATAGGCAATAGTAATGTTGTATTAGTAAAGTAAGGAGAGATAGCAATAAATATTAAATCATAAGAAAAATCAAACATGCTTTTGATAAATTGAATAATTGTTTTGAACATCGACGATCTTATTGCGGAAATTGAAAAATGCGAAAAGAAAAATCATTTGGTAAATAAAAACAATGAATGATGCTTGTTTTAGCCTTGCTACCCCGAGGCTCGTCGGGCTCTGGTTGTTCTGATGGTCCAATTCTTGAGATATGCCCCTCTGCTCACAGC
>NW_017671614.1:223838-240407 GCF_001879085.1 Nicotiana attenuata
TTTTGGGATGTTTTGAGGAGGTGTAGGGTTCTGAGTGTTGGGGAAGTTGACATCTGGGGTGCTGAGGGAAAATGACAGGCTTGCCAGATTCCGAACCTGTTCGAGCTCTTCCTGAAATTTCAATAGCTTCTGCTCAAGTTATCACACATTCTCGTTAGGGACCCGAATACCATGGCCATCAGTGGCCTCAACCCGTTCAGTTGGGTTCTCCTTCCTGATGTTGTTCAAATCTTCAATCTTGCCTTTGTTCTTGTTTTTAACAGGACTAAGAAGAGGAGTGGGTGGAGGGCCCTTGGATCTGGTGGAATAAGATGACGATGCCAGAGTGCACGAACTATCCTTTGGGGAGGGGAATAATAAAAACAAAAACAAAAGGTAACCAAGTCAGTGAGGATCATAAAAAGTATTGCAATATTTAAACACATAGTGCAGGAATGTAAAGCGTGTCCTAATTTGGGAGCCTCGTTGTGCCCGAGGTAGGCCTAGCGACAGATTGATTTGGAGAACTTAGAATGCTAAATGCCTCATTTTATTGATAAAAATGAGACGAATCCCAAATTGACAAGAAATAAAAGTCACTAATGGCCATTGGCCTTATTACATTTATAAAGCGGAAAATAAACTCCTATCTACTTGGTCCCATATGGATCTTCCCCAGATTCGGCATCCTTGGCTGTGTCGAACAACTTCCCCAACTCGGGAAGTCCCAGCAACAGGTACGCTCTCGCTAGATGTCCACCTTCGGTCCCTTCAGCATCTTGACAATCTTCAACTCTTTTGAGAAACGTTCTTTCTACTATGCTTCGCTCCAAGTATCCTAGCCTTTTGTTGGCATTAATAGCCATGTCTTTCCATTCCTCAATCAGCTTCTGGTTGGATTCTTGTATCTCGCAGTGCTCGCTCTCGCATTCACGGATCCTTTTGCGCAGTTGGTTGTACTTGACTTGTGCCTCGGCCTTTTCATCTATAATTTTGTGACCTCGAACGAACCCTGGCTGGCCCAGACCATCATGATTGTCTTCAACCAACCCGAATAGAAGGGAGTACAACCGGCATGATATCTGTCTGGCTCGATGGTGTCTTTCCCCATTACGATCTTGTAATGCCACATGTGTTGGGCTTGGCACTTGTAGGGACTATCATAGTTTTGGAAGTCAGCTCGGAAGTGGCTCATCTTGTCGACCCTGGGTATGACTTGTGTCCTACCTGCTTGCCTCATAACTCGAAGAGGGACGTAAGGGTATGTTCCTTTTAGACCAATTAGTATCAGGAAAGGTGCATCTCTGGATCGGGCGATGAACTCCTCTGTCGGAAATCACTCGAACATCCATTGAACCTGTTCTTCGGTCAGATTATCAAATAGCTCAACCCACCCTTTGGCATTCTCAGGCTGAGCGAACATGTCGGGGATGTAATTCATTCGCTTTGCATAGTGGAAAGTGATGTGATCATCCCAATCCCTTCGCCGAATTTCTTGTCAGTATTCGCCCTTTTGGAGATGTTCCATGAGCCAGAGTTGAAGTAGTAAATTGCAACCTTCGAAGTGTTTTGCTCCTTGTTGACACTTCTCTAAAGCTCGGTATATGTCTGTGATGATCATGGGTACAATGCTGAATGTTTGCCTACCAATCCCCTCCATTAGGGTCTTAGTTACCATAGCCAGCCTAGTATGAATTCTCCCTTTCTTCATCGGAAACACGATCAGACCCAGGAAGCAAAACATGAAGATGAAAACCCTACGATGGATGTGTCCCAAGGATGTGATGGCAAACTCGTCAGGGTAGGTACTGTAGGATTTGCTGTGACCGTACCTTTCATACAGGTAGTCAAAAGGGATGTATGATTCCTTTAGGCATGTCAATTCTGCATTCTTCTTCAAACCCATCATTTTAAAGAAACCTCTGCCTGTACGGTTCTCGGGCATTAGCAGACCCGGAGTTTCCCACACTAGACCGGCCAGTCCTCCTATCTCATCTAGCAGAGGTATCATCTCGATGTCCCCAAAGCGGAACATGGCCCTCTCACAATCCCAAAATAACGTAGCAGCTTCTATGATCATGTTGTTAGGTTGAATCTCCAAGAGGGATGGTAGATTGCCCAGATATTTTCTGACGAGGGTTTGGTCACTCGAATGTAGATCTCTCCACCAGCTTAGCAATCTTGGGTGGATTTTGGTGACCATGCCGAATCTGGGGACTTCGTGCCTCATATTTCTGCAAGGCAAACAAGGTTAGGTCCTTGCCCCCACCAGACTCGACTATTTAATATCAACAATCAGCATGAAGCGTTTAAGTCTCCAAATAAATGCACAGAATGTGATGATGTCCGTTTGGGTTTTAGGGAAACCCGGTGGACTTTGGACAAGGCTATCTTAAAGGATCATTATGTGGACAACATAACTGACCCAACTAGGTTTGACCATGATGCATGCACATTTTAACAGAGTAAGGTTTCTATGGGGTTTTAGACTGGTACCATTGAGCGGACAACTCAAGGGGGGAAGGCACAGAACTGTCGACTGCACCGGTGATCGACTAGTTTTACCGCAAATATGCCTTTCCGAATTTAAGGGGTAATGATATAGGAAGAGCGCAAACACTCATTAAGCGTTGCTATAGTATTTGTTTGGAACGAGTGGAGTATGATGTTGAGCATGATTATGCAAATATTAAAAAGCATGTTGACATGTATTTGTACGTTAAGAAAGCAATAAATACATGAGTTTTTATAATTTAAAGCAGCAATAAAGGAAGGAAACAAGAAAGATACGTCAATTTTGCATTTTGAAGAAGAAATTAAATGCTTAAAGATATTAAACAAGTAATTGCACATAAAGAGAGGGTACAAATTCACAAGAACAATCTGAACTGGTAAAAGCCTAAAAAAAATCCCCAGCAGAGTCGCCATGCTGTCGAGTCCGGGTTTCGACATTCATGGAGGTGTAATGACTCATTTCCTTTTGGGAATTGGGTATTGCGTTTTTGAAGAGTCGCCAACTAACGATTTTTAAGGTGCGTTAGGGCACCCACAGGGTTTATCTACAACTACGTTTGATAACCAGAGATAGGGTAAGGGCTTGAAATTATCCTAAGGGGAAGGTGTTAGGCACCCCTCAGGATCCACTAGCGTGGTTCCCGGCCAGACAGTTTTTTTTTGTGAATTTGTGCAATTAGCAAATACAAAAGTAAGGATCACATAGCAGGGGATTTAGGTAGAAATACACAAGCGTTTGAAAAGCGATTAATAAAAGCAAGGTTTTGAAAAGAGTTAAAATTTAAGCATGCTTATGAGTGTAGAGGGGTCCTAGGTTTGTCTGTAATATGGATCACATCAGTACAATGCCCGGTAATCACTCCATACAAAGGGGCTACGCCTGGCATTAGCGCACCGGTCATCATATCCCTATCTACCCTTTCCCACCCGTGAAGGTAATTAAAGCGAGGTTTGGTCTCGATTCTTATTGCATGTTGTTACCCGTCCCTTCCTATCAGTCATAGAGGTTAGGACTCCTATCCTATAAGAAGGAGGTTCTAGGTAGACCCATAGGTTCAAAGGAAAAATACTAAAGCGATATACAAAATATATAAGACTGCATCTAGGAGGGGGGAAACATATAGGCAAGTAGAAGGCTCATGTATACCTCCGCAGATAATGCATATAGACAGCATGACTTATACACAGTTAAGGTCTGAATTTAAAATCTTAAAGCAAGGTGTTTGAGTGATAACATCAGAACCGGATTTATCACATGACTCAGAAAAAAAGTCCAAATCAGGTTTGCCTATTGATTTTAACAGTTGATGATTAACAAAGGCAGTTCAAGTTTTATTAAGGGTATTGCCTAAGGCTTTCCTAGGCGTAAAGCGATATGCAGTAGTTGTTCTAATTTATTAAGAACAGTTTGGAGATTATTTTACCCTAAGAGCATGCTGCTCTAGTTACAGAGATGGTCACCAATTTTATGCAGAGGCATCACAATATGAAAATTATTACTTTACTACCTTTTCATGAATCAATAATTAACTAGGCATTTTTAAACAAAATGCAAACAGGATCCTAGAACATGTTTTCTAATATGCACATGTGGATGACAGAGTTCTTAAGGCATGGTTGCTAGATGAAAGAGTTGCAGAATTATTAAGGAACAACTTCATGAGTAACAGTTTTGTTTCATTTATTCATCCTAGAAGCAGGATTTCTAAGTGATGGATACGAAGCATGGGTTAATGAATGAGATGCTGAAGCAGGAAGCATGAATCCTAAGAACATGGTTTCTAATGCATTGTTTAGGAATATAAACCTAATAACATGTTTTCTACCCTTAACCGTTATAGCATGTATATTCTCCCGTCCCTTTTCACTAGCCACCCCAGTACTTGTTTACAAATTATTACAGACCATGTGATTGAATTACATAAACATAAATGAAAAATAAGAGGTTACAATTATAGGAAGCCCGATTCTGACTAATAAACCAACTCAAATGCTAATACTGTTCCAAAGCCATTCTCATACCTGGGTGTGTCAGAGTTCCCTAAGGATCTCAAGGGATCCCGGGCAGTGCTCATACCCAGATTGCATAACCAAGAGTAAGTGCAGTGTGGAAGGGCCAGCCCTTATGTGTCCAGGTTCAGAGGGAGCTCAAAGGTCCCAAAGCAAGGCTCACACAAGAAGGGCAGAACCAAATGATCTAAGAGTGCATGTGAGAGTGCTCGACATAGACTCACAGGAGTTGAGTTGGAAATTAGTTTTAGAAACAACATGTTTGAAGTAAGTTTGTAAAAACAGCAGAAGGATTGCTTAGTGAAAATAGTTTTTTGAAAGGGAAAGGGGATAGGAGCAACAACAACACATGCAGAACAGGTTCAAACAGCAGTATAGTCTCAGGAGTTTCAACTAGGGAAGTAGGGGTTCGGGACACAAATGGTCCAAATTAAAAGACATAATTAGTCATGAATCAAGTACATTAGGAGACATGCTCGTTGAAGGACATAAACAGGAACAAGTAAACATACTAATTACATTTTAACAAAAAGAGGGCAGAATTTTAAGCATGCTGAGTAAAGCAGTAAACAAAAGTGCAACAGCATGAGTCATTAAGTCATGTCGAAAGAGACAGTGATTGACAACAAGGGAACATATAGGTTTGAGTTTCAGAATTTAAACTAGGGACATACCAGTTGAAGAAGCAAAGTGCAAGAAAAGAAAAGTAAAGCAATAAGAATTCCACAGTCTAGCCTTGGCTTTCAGCCGGCCAGACAAAGCAGTAGCACAAGTAGTAGAGAAAGAAAGAGAGTTTGAATGTGTAAGTGTGTGTTTTGAACTCAGTTGTTCATTTCTTGTTAATGAAAACATTAGGGTATTTATAGCTTTAAAAACGAGTAGAAAAATAAGGTAACAAGTATAATTTTAACACAAATATGGAAATAATCACAATCAGAATCAATTAATACAAGTACTTCCCCTTAATCAAGGAGTTACAGCCCATCCGGATACTACAGGGATAACTTAAGGAAAGAAAATCAGTTTGAGAAAGATTGATTTTACCATATAAGGGCTAGTAAAAAGTATAGAGTAAATAATTGAGTCTAAGTACAAAATATACTTAATTTTGGGAAAAGGATTCAGCAAGGTAGAACATCACAGTGACTAAAGGGAATCAATCAATTCAAAAAAAACGAGTGAAACCAGGGTTTATAAGAAAATATCTGCAACTAGTCGTGACTTGAGAAAATCAAGATCAATCAAGAAAGAATCATGATTCTGCACTTCGCCATATAAATAGAGAAGAAGAATGAACATGCAAGGCCAAATATATTAGCAAAAGAAGCAACCATGTAAACATACAGCAGTAACAGGAGTAGGCTAGGGCTCAGTAGTAAAAGAACCTACTCGAAGCATAGTAGTCAACAAAGTCAAGTAGTCACATAGAACCAGAAACGAAGGAAACAGTCTAACACATAGCAACAGGTAAAGGAGATCATTTTTTTTTAAAACTCTCAGTAACAGGTGAGAAGAGTTTTAGGAAATTAGGGTTTTAACAATAGTCGAGTAAAATAAAAATGGTAAGGACTCTGAATCGGTCAAGGCAAACAAAGGAAAAGGATCTAACCACAAAGAACCCAATCAAAACAGGCATATGAACACATAAACAAAGACAGTTTTAGAACCCCGGATAGAACCAAAACACTTAGGGTTTTCAACACGATGAACCAGGTAGAAGAAAAAACATAGGCGAACCGTTTAAACAAGTAAAATCATAAGACAATACTGAAAATCAGAAGAGAAGTCTTTTAAAAGAGGTTAAGAAAACCCCACTCTTCGAAGACGAAGAGTCATTTTGAAAGAAATCGGAAAAACCTTTGAGAAGAACATCACAAAGTTCATGACATACACAGATTTAATACAAATCTGAAAGAAAATCGGAAAACTCTTAAAGCTAGGGTTTCAGAGAACCCAAAAAAATGAGAAAGACTTTGAAAAGTTACCAATCTAGCCGGAAAAGTCAAGGATCTGACTCGAACAGCCATGGATGGCCGGAAAGAGGCCATGGATGGAAGTTCGAGTGAAGACTGGACCAGATCTCTTCGAGATTTGTCCATGAAATCACAAAAGCGGGCCACCAAGAGACATAAGAGACCGGTATACGGCTCAAACAGCCATGGGAGTCCATGGATTGAGCGGGGATTGAAGGGGATTAGGGTGGTGGCGGCTAGGGTTAGCTTTAAGTTTTAGAGAGAATTGGAGAGGAGAGGGGATTCAAGGGCGGCAGACTGGTGAGAAATGATTTAGGTTAGGGGGTCGTTTGGGTTTAAAAATGGTACGGGTAATGGGGACCGTTGATCTGGGAGATCAACGATCGAGATTAGAGTGGGTAGGTGGGTCGGGTTATAAAATTGGGTTTGGGCTTGGTCCGGTGGGTATAATTGGGTTGGGAATTGGGGTTTGCTTTAGGCTATAATTGAAATACAAAACAGGCTGTTACTTAAATAGCCAGTTTTCCCTTTTTAATTTATAAAAAATAGCAAATAGTTTCTGAAAATAAATTTGAAGTACTAAAGTGTTTTATAATATATAAAATAAAAATGTATGATCTAATTTTATGCGTATAAAACATAATTAAACCTTAAAATGGCTAATATTGCAGTTATGTGCAATTTAGCTTTAAAAATACTAAATATAATTGTAAAAATATGTAAAAATTACCTTAGCCATATTTTGGCATAAATATAAAAATCCAATAGAAGAATTCTCAAGATAATCATCTTGGAAATAATTATTGGGATTTTATGGATAAAAAGGGGAAAATAAGTCAATTTAAGCCTTTAAAAATTATGGAAAAAAATAATAAAACACTTGGACATGCTTATGTATGCATATATACTATTTTGAAGGTGTTTTGCATACTAAAAATATATAGAAAAAATTGGGTATCAACAGTTCCGGCAAAAATAGAATTGACAATAGAAGAATAACCTTTAAAGGTCATTCAAGAATATGCTTCCCTAAAGCAAGCACTGTGAGTACAGTTAAGCTTAAGGGACTAAGTGTGCCAGTTATACTTGGTGTCACCCTCGTGCGTAAGGAATTCAGATATCGTTGGTACATAAGGGTTACCGTAAAGCGAGTAAGAGTCAGTGAAGACATAAAAAGACGTCGAAGATGAAGAGGTAACATACTTTATAGGTAAATCTTCATAGCATTAAATGTTAGTACTCCCCTAAAGGGTGGAAGATGGCATGATATGGTATTATGTCGGAGTTAAGTGGTTCAAGTAACTATGGAATAGTAAAGGAAGAATACAGTAAAAAGGGCAAAAGGAATGAAATTGCATTTATTCAGATCCAATAGATATGTTACGACTCCAGAACATTATGCAAGCATGATGCTGGGGAGAGCCGACCAGGATTTTATTGATAAATAAGTGGGAATTGACACTTGATACATAAGGAACCAGTGGAAGAGGTAAGTTAAGACAAAGAACATAACCCAAGAGAGATTACGTGGAATATAAATATGAGCATGGACCAAAAAGTAGTTAATAGTTGATTCAGGAAGCGCCTAGTTATGGCTTGACAAGAGGATACAAATAAATCAGCAGATCGTGCAAGATAAACCTAGTGAACCCAGCATAGGGAATTCAGTCTCGCAGATACGACATCGTAATCCTTGAGAAATATTCAGATAGGAGTTGAGGAAGTTATAATTACCGTATAGGTGTTACGAAAATAAGAGAGAGTGTCACGGGGGAGACAATAAAAAAAAATTGAATTCAAAAGTAACCCTATGAGAACAAGGGCACTGAGATATGTAACTAAGGATATTTAGAGGCGAGTAAGAACATCAAAAATTCCTTTGGTATACGATGTAATAAGCTCGCAGCTTTACAGGAATCAGAAGGTCTCCCCTAAATACTACAACGAAAGATTAGCTGAGGAAATAAGGAAGTAAGTTGCAACCTAAGCATAGTGACCTAAAGAAGAAATGATCGAGGAACAACGGTCTCACTACAATATTGTATGCACTCCATAAGAAAGTGGCACCTATCGTGGCTTATGAATGGGAAATAAAAATCAAAAGTGATATTTGAGATCATATGAGTTACAGGAAATTCCACTATTCTTGGGCAATAAGATAAGCCAAGTATTCACGCAACAAGTGGCAGAAAGACCAGGAAAAGCAATTGCTTACTTTTAAAGAAAACTGAGAAGGCACGGAAGGAATTATTCTACCAATGACCCAGAGTTAGTTATGTTATGAATGCACTTAACATTTCGGAGTGTTATCCATGCAGCATATATATTGACATTCATAAAATTATGGGAGACTTTGTTATACATTAAAAGAAAGAATAGAGTCCACATTACAGATAAAGGACGGAATTGCTAGAAGATTATAACATGGATGTTACATAGCATCCACAAAAGGTTAATGTAATAGCTAATACCTTGAGCCGTTGATTGGAAGATAGCTTAAGCCTACACAAAGGCTAAGAGAGAAGAGGAAGCTTGAAAGTTACAATAGCTAAGTAAATCCAGGGTCCGATTATTAGACCCGGATGATTATAGAAATTGTGACTCGGAACATTGCAGAATCACCATCAATAGCAGAGGTACAAGAGAGATAGTACAACGGCCATATTCTATAACAACTCTACGATAAAGCCACTTAGAACAGTATCAACCTCATAAGAAGTCAATATGAAGCTCCCACCGGATTATGTATGCAGTAGAGGTACATGTATTATAGTAGAGCTTTAAGGAGTGGACGTGAATTCTACCCATTGGAAGGGAGGTAATGAAAGCGACAGAAGATACAGTGCAAGATTTAAACTTAAGAAAGGTAAAGGTAAAGAAGGTACGAGATACGTAAGTGCAGAAGGTTGTGAATAGTCCAGACGTCAGATAGAGGGCTAGAAGCTCCGTGACTTGGTATCTAGAAATGATAGTGGTGTCTTCAGTAGCATATTCAGCCTATGGTTTCCAGGTACCAAAAGGTCTAGTTAAGAGAGTAAAGAAGAGTTAAAGACAATGTGATGTCTCACTTGAGGTTCCAGAATAACATAAAGAAATCTATGGTGCTAGCAAGTTAAAAGAAGGTTGTGGGTAGTATAAATAGATATGTATAGGTTGCAATCTAAAGTATGGTAGAGAGACAAGGTCTTAGGTATATAGGAGTAAGGATAAAAAAAGGTGAGTGAAAACAGGATAAGAATAGGTAAGGCCTCAGGATTTAGCCCATCAAAACAAGAGGGCTGATGGTTTCCCTAAGTTATAGAAAGCTCAGTAGATCCTGAACGAACTCGGAGGATTCTAAGACTAGGATCATTTAGAAAAGATGAAATGTTGCCCTGGTAGTAGAATAAGGGTAATTATGATAGTAAGAGGATGACATTTGGGCCTTTGATTGGGTAATGATTCAAAGTAAAGGGATTTCATGAATTGCATGGGATTAGAATACCCCCATACGATGAAACGTGTTGGGATGCCACAAAATACGGTTAGTGAAGTATAATATCGTCCCTAGGTGGGTCAGGAAAATCACTTCATATGTTCCCCGATGAGATGTGAGCCCTAGTGACAATGTATTATGTAAGAGGTTTCAAGTTATCATTGATTGATTACAGATCAACACTAACGTGAATCAACACTAGATGGATAAAAGTTCCAAAGTATGAGATAAGATTAGGTTGTCATTCTTAAGATGAACAGTAATAAGGAAGCATTAAAGGACTTAGATTTATACATATAGGATAAGCAGCGAGAGAGTAATTTGGAGTTGGGTAGCAGACCTCGACAATAATAAACTGGAGTAAGTGTTATGGTATAGTATAACCTACCTAGATGTAGTAAAGCCATAAGGGATGATAATCGAGGCTATGAAACAAGTTATAGCAACATTCGTAAGTTTGACAAAATACCGAGCAAAGAACTTCAGTACACCTATAGATACCGGGAGGGACAACTTGCCATAGTTCTATATTTTTTAACAAAGTGAGGCCTAGAGATTGGCTAAAAGTCGGAGAAAATAATAGAGAAGAGTTGCATAGTCGCCCGTAGAAGGACATATTCGTACAAAGATGACAGAAGGTAGCAACAATTATGAGATTCATGTCATGGTGTGAGAAAGAGGCCTAAAGAGGGGAATGCCCTGACCTTTGGATTTATTCATAGAACATTTTCATAGAGGGCAAGGATAATATTAATGAATTCGAAAAAGCTATAAGTTTTGAGACTGATAAGTGCATCAGTCAACATTCGAGGACGAATGTTCCAAAGGGGGGAATGATGTTACACCCCACGTTTTCGTACGTGAGAGTACATCGTAAGTCAATTCATGTAAGCTAAAAAATAAGATCATCTTTGAAAATATATAAAGTAAGTTAATCATGTTACCATGGAGGTTACAAATATTTAAGATCGTGAATAACAAGTACCAAGAGGTTTGAAAGTCTTAGAAGCTAAATGAATTGAAGAAAATAAGTTTTGATGAAAGTCGACAAGTTGGGAATGTTATAACGTGTACTTTTGGGGTGAGACTGGGTTGTTTAACATGATGAGGAGGTTATGTTATGAGTTATGTCAGTTGTATAATAGTCGTGTGTTATGTTTTTGAAATCAAGTGAGTTGTGGAACAAAAGTTGGCAAAGGTCATCGAAAATTGCATTCATAAATGTGCTGAAAATTAGGTCAAATGTAACAGAGGTTTTCTCTCATTATTCTTGGAATTACTGGATGATCTACTTACCAAATTGAAGATCTACGAGTCTAGTTTCTAGCACATTAAACTATTCTTCAATACGGCATTGGATCAAACAAATATTTGCATTTTTGTGAGATTGCGCAGACTGGTAGGTGAAAAGTAAGTGCATCACCTACTTGCCAAAAGGAGAGGCCTCAATTAAAAGCTCCTAAAGTCGTCCAAGAGGGAACTTTTAAGGGTTTATTAACTCATTTCTTTCACTCATCTTTCAGACCAAGAAAATCAAATTGAAACCCTGCAACTCCTCCCCAAAAAAATCCCACATAAACCCTAGGTTATTTCGGGTGTTACGATGTGATTCTAGTGCCGAAAACCCTGGACAACTTGCTAGTTTCTCTTTCTCCTTCTTGTAGCTGCGGTGGGGGACTGATTTTGGATGAACAAGGGCTAGGTTTCATAGGTTCTACTCTGTACAAGGTAAATTTATGCTTCTCCTTCCATTATCTATGCTTATACTAGTTGTAACTTGATAGTAAAGACTAGACCTAGCGAGTTTCGAATGAGTGGTATGTTGTTTGTTGTTGCTTCACTGTTGGCTGGTTGTAAACTTAATTTCATGTTAAATTCATGGCTGGTTTATAGTATAAGAGGCTTAATTATTTATTTTTGGTTGTGTTGCTCAATTTGAAAGAAAAGACAAGTCGGAACGTATTTTAGTAAACTGAAAAATCAGTTTTGAGTTGCTGAACTTGTGGGACTATTTTGTGGCTGTTTCCTGTTGCTGTTGGGTTGTCTCTTTTGCTACTATTATTATGGAGTTTGGGAGGAGAAAGTATGTGGAGAAACACCACATAATGTCAGGGTGTTTGGCTGGTCGTTCGTCGTTACATTTTCGGGTTGTTGGACACTACTAGGGTTGTCGTTTTGTTCATGAACTGATTAGGGTGTGTGGGCTATTTTGTAGTATTTTGTGATGGATATAAGGTTGAAAAATAATGTATACATGTTCTTATTTTTGTGTTCTTGTTGTAAGGAAGTAAAGATTATAGGGGAGATGCTGCCCATTTTATTATAAAATAAGCTTGTCGTTCGTGGTGCGATAGTTGTACCTTCCATAACTTGATGATAGTATTGTTATCATTGCTGTAGATTAAGGTGAAAGGAGACGAGTTTAATGTGGTTATTGGTCAAATTTTGACAAGGTATGTTATGTCTAAACCCTTCCTTCATTTTAGCATGATCCCATAACTACATGTGGTTGATAACGAGATATAAAGAGAAGTTCGTATTCTTGAACTCATGTACATTATCCTAGTCTCATAAGTTACAGTATTCTCCCTTATAGGGACTTTATATTCAGTTTAGTATTGTCTTCTTTCAGCCAAGAGAGTAGATAGTCTATATATATACAGTATTACAGTATTTTTACCATCACCGAGCTATAATCGGTAGGCAGGCCCTTATTGGGCAATCTCAGTTCAGATGGTAAGTTATATACCGAGCCTACTATGGCTGAGCGCCTATGAGTGAGCCCAGAATGGCTGAGATACATAGCCTAGTATGGTCGAGCGCCTATGAGCGAGCCTACTATGGTAGAGCAGTTATATGTACCAAGCCTTATATGGCCGAACAACTATTTTACTTACTATACTGAGAGAGTTTAGTATCGGCAGGTAAGCATATATTCTAATCATCTTTGACTCCCAGTTACTTTCAGTTATTATATTATCAGTTCAGTTTTAGCTTTTAGTTATTCTATTGCCTTACATACTCGGTATATTATTTCGTACTAACGTCCCTTTTGTTGTGGACACTGCATTTCATGCCTGCAGGTCCTGATAGATAGCTGGATAGACCTTCCCAGCAGATAGAGTCAAACAACAGCTTGGTTGGTAAGCTCCAATTCCTCGGAGTTACCAGGTCTAGACCATGGAGTCCACTTTATATATACAGGTTTGATGGGCAGGTCGAGGCCCTATCCCGACCATGATACAGTTTTGTTATCTCTAGATGCTTGTAGACAAGTCTTGTATAGTTTGTATGTCAGCCTATACAATTATACATATATATATATATATATATATATATATATATATATATATATATATATATAGAGAGAGAGAGAGAGAGAGAGAGAGAGAGAGCTCTTGGGTATGTTTACCCCTTACATGAGAGAGACGATATTTTTATATGATTCAGAATATGGCCTCATCGGCCTAAGTTGAGGGTTACCTTACAGAGTTTACAATTACAGAGTCGTACACTCGGGTCGAGTATGGCACCGGGTGTCGGCCACGCCTCTTCAGGTTTGGGGCGTGACATACTATGCCTTGATTTTGATATTGTGCCTCTTGCTATCATGCTTTTTCTGTTCAAATGACTATGCGAGCTCTGTGAATTATGCTAGAGATCATGTGTAGGAGTTGGTTTCCTATTTGAGCATAATATTTGCTACTATGTGGCGTATCAGCCTGATCTAAGGTTTAATTGTACACTTTCCACAATCATACACCTTAGCATGCTATTTATAAGATCATGAGTATGTGATTTGATATTCATTGATCGTATATATGTACTGTTGTATATGCTTCTGTGTGATGGATTGGATTATTAGCACGTGAGTTGTCCGTGCAATTGCTTGGATTTTGGCACGTGAGTTTTCCATGCGGTGGTTATGATTGTGGCACGTGAGTTGTTTATGTGGTGATTATGCATGTGAGTTGTTCGTGTAACGTGTGGATAAGGATCCATCCCCCCAGAAACGTCCTCACATGTTTCTCCTTGATGACGTACACGCAAATTATGAAAACTGGCTAGTGGTTGGATTTTGCGTATCTTCCTGTATGCTAGTCTCGAAATGTTTACATGCCTTCTAAGCATATTTTCTTTATATGTCACATGATTTTAGAAATGATTCAAAGTACATATCTTCTGTATATATCAATATGTGCAACATGACTTGTCTAATCATGCATATCTTCTCTATATGACATTGTTGAAGGTTACTTGGTTTTCATGCATATCTTCTTTATACGAAACTATAGAAGGATTATTTGATATTTTACGCATATCTTCTCTTAGGAAAGCTTGAGGATTTAATGATGTAGATGCATATTTTTCCTATATGCTGAGTTGTTAAACTGGGACAATACATGTGTGTATCTTCTCTATAAGCAATTGTTGATGCATTATCTGATATCAAATTCATATATTTTTTTATATATTGAACTCTTAGGAGACTTGCGCACTATTTGGTGGTACCTGTATTTCATGTTTAGACTTTGATATTGTTGTTGGGTACATGTATTTGTTTTTGAGTTGTATAGCTTTTATATAGTGTGTATCCTTGACTTGGGACCTCATCACTGCTTCACCGAGGTTAGTCAGGTTACTTACTGAGTACATGGAGTTGGTTGTACTCATACTACAGTTCTGCACCTTACGTGCAGATCTTGGAGTCGATCTACTATGGATGATGGAGGTTGGCATTGATGTTGTACCTGTTTCCGAATATAACTACTATATGTTCTTGGTCGTTTAGGATTTGTGCTTTTGTTTATGTATTTTCGAACAGATATTGTATTCATTCTTTATATCAGCTTTGTAAATTTAAATCTTAGTGGCTCATGACTTGTACTACCAATTCTTGGGATGTTGTATGAAATTCAGCTATTTTTATTCCTTTTTAATAATGATCTTTCAATTGAGTTATATTATTCTATGTTTGGCTTACCTAGCATGTTGGGTTAGGTGCCATCACGACTAGGTAGATTTTTGAATCGTTGTAGTATGCCCAATCATTTATTCTCGACCCAAGAATCACATCTCCTATTCTTCACTTACATCCAAATTCAAGATTGAGGGCTTATGACTTCCAGTTACCATCCCACAAGTCGAAACACTAAAATCTTGCCTATGAATTCATTATTGAATATTGCATGTTAGCTAGGGTGTCACGACCCTAGTTCACCGACTGTGAACATGTCATGACGGCACCTAGTCCCCACGACCAGGTAAGCCTAATATTGCGGAAATATAATAATTGCGGAAAAATAGAGGAAACCAAATTAAATACTAAAAGAAATTGTACTGAATGCCGCTCGGCATGTACAACTCAATATCACAGTTCAAAACAATTCCCAAAAACCCGGAAACTCACGGGCAACACAGGCTACAGAAGCGAAAAGTAAAGGCTCCAAACTCCAGAATATCTAACAACCGGAAGAAGAAAAACTAAGTACTAGAGATAGAGTAAGAGGGAGACTCGTCGGTCTGCGGACGCAGCAGATCTACCTCGAAGTCTCCGTAGTCCTCCTGCCTCACTGATAGTGCGCCTGAGTAGAGGTACCTGGATGATCTGCACATGAAAAACATGCGCAGGAAGGGCATGAGTACACCACAGCGGTACTCAGTAAGTGCCAAGCCTAACCTCGGTTGGGTAGTGACGAGGAAGGTCAGGGCCATACTGAGACAAAATATAGTAATAACAATAATTAACAGTATGATAATCTGACAGAAATAATAAATACAACAGTGAAATAAGGCAGGTCAACGAGACAATAACAACCACAAAAGGACAGAGCAGACACAGAGTAAATACAACTCAATACCAATGATAACAATGAGGGTCTCCCAGGATACCGTCCTGTAGCCCTTTTCTCAACGGTCCAGTAGATCTCCCGGGATACTGTCCCGTAGTCCAACTCATATACCAAACCGAAGGATCTTCCGGGATACCGTCCCGTAGTCCAACCATCAAAATGCAGGAAGATCTATTGGGAATCTAACCCGCAGTCCCAAAGTAAAAGTGCAGGGGGGGTCTACCGGGAATCGAACCCGTAGTCCCAAAGTAAACAAACAAGGGGGGGAGCTACCGGAATCCCACATCCGTAGTCCCAATGTAAATGCGCAACCACAGCCAGAAACAAACCAAGGAATAAAGTACGAAAGACAGAGCAAACAAATAGAATTAGCCTAGCATGCTTCACATAGTACAGTCAAACAACTCAAGCAATTAGGCAGTTAAGTCACCTAAACATGCTTTCCAAATCTAGCACAGGTATAATTTCAAGTAGGGTAAGGCAAGTAGGAAAGAAAGCTAAGTATCAACCACTTAAGTGAAAATCGGATTTTCATCAATCGGCTCAAGTACGCGCTCGTCACCTCACGTACACGGCACTCAAATATCAAGAAAACAATCCTAAGGGGAAAAGTCCCCCACACAAGGTTAGACAAGCCACTTACCTCGAACCGGCTCGATATCAATAGAAACCACGCCTTTGCCACGAGTATCCGACTCCAAATGGCCCAAATATATTCAATTCAATTACATATCGTAAATAATATTGCAAACAACTGATTCCGCTA
>NW_017671614.1:240736-241683 GCF_001879085.1 Nicotiana attenuata
AATGCCCTGGCCTTTGGATTTATTCACAGAACAGTTGCCTAGATGGCAAAAGGACTACTAAGTAATTCGCAAGAGCTATGGGATATGAGAACGATATGCGCATCAGTCAACATTCGAGAACGAATGTTCCAAAGGGGGGAATGATGTTACACCCACTATTTCGTACATGAAAATACGCCATAAATAAATTAATGAGAGCCCGAAAGTGAGATGTCACATCCCTATCGGATCGGAACTTCAAAAATACAAACTTCGTCATTTCAAGCCTAAATGAGCTACGGACTTCCAAAATACATACCGAACACGCTCTTAACCCCGGAATCACCTAACGGAGCTAACGGAACCATCAGATTTCCATTCCGAGATCGGCTTCATACTGTTCCGACTACGGACCATTTTTCAACACTTAAGCTCTCATTTAGGGACTAAGTGTCCCAAAACACTCCGAATCCTAACACCGAACGTCCCGACAAACCAAAATAGCAGAAATGAACTTAGGGGAAGCAGTTAATGGGGGATCGAGGTGTAAATTCCAATAACGATCGGCTGGGTCGTTACATCCTCCTACACTTAAACATTCGTTCGTCCTCGAACGAGCATAAAGAACATACCTGAAGTAGTGAAAAGATGAGGGTACTGGCTGCGCATATCCTGCTCGGTCTCCCAAGTCGCCTCCTCGGCCGGCTAACCCCGCCACTGAACCTTCACTGAAGCAATGTTCTTTGACCTCAACTTTCTGATCTATTTGTCCAATATAGCCACTGGCTCTTCAACATAGGATAGATCCTTGTCCAACTGGACTGAACTGAAATCCAACACGTGCGACGGATCACCATGATACCTTCGGAGCATCGAAACATGAAATACCGGGTGAACTCCGGCCAAACTGGGAGGTAAGGCAAGCTCGTAAGCAACCTCCCCAACTCGCCTCAAGATCTCAAAAGGGC
>NW_017671614.1:241862-242387 GCF_001879085.1 Nicotiana attenuata
ATCCCTGGCCTCAACCCGGCTCAAACCAACCCACCGGGGATCTACACCTCCTGCCATATAAAGCCTCATACGGCGCCATCTGAATGCTGGACTGATAACTATTGTTGTAAGCAAACTCCGCCAATGGCAAGAAATGATCCCAAGACCCTCCAAAGTCAATCACACACACACGGAGTATATCCTCAAGAATCTGAATAGTGCGCTCGGACTGTCCGTCCGTCTGGGGGTGAAATGCTGTGCTCAACTCCACCCGAGTACCTAACTCCTGCTGCACGGCTCTCCAGAACCGCGATGTAAACTTAGTACCTCTGTCAGAAATAATAGAAACTGGAATACCATGCAGACGGACAATCTCCCGGATATAAATCTCCGCCAGCCGCTCCGATGAATAAGTGGTACACACAGGGATGAAATGAGCGGACTTGGTCAACCGATCCACAATGACCCAAATGGCATCAAACTTCTTCAAGGTCCGTGGGAGTCCCGACACGAAATCCATGGTGATGCGCTCCCACTTCCACTCCG
>NW_017671614.1:242843-243189 GCF_001879085.1 Nicotiana attenuata
AGCCTGTTAAATACTGCCCAAACTCCCCCAAACTCTCCTCCCGGTGACTCAAGGCATCCGCCACTACATTGGCCTTGCCCGGGTGATACGGGATGGTGATGTCGTAATCCTTCAGCAGCTCTAACCACCTCCTCTGATGCATATTGAGATACTTTTGCTTGAGCAAGTGCTGCAAACTCCGATGATCAGTATAGATCTCGCAAGGCACTCCATATAAATAATGATGCCAGATCTTCAAGGCATGAACAATGGCAGCTAACTCAAGGTCGTGGACAGGGTAATTCTTTTCATGTATCTTCAACTGTCTGGACGCGTAGGCAATCACCCTACCGTCCTGCATCAACAC
>NW_017671614.1:243207-262831 GCF_001879085.1 Nicotiana attenuata
CCATGCGCTGAGCTTAAGAAAAGAGATAACTCTACTGGGAGTGTGGTCTAAAGTACCACTCCACTCAACACGCGGAATACCTGGCATAGCCAGCGTCACGGTCTTGGCGTGACAATCAAGAATAGCAAAATGGGGCGACAGCCAGTCCATGCCCAAAATAATGTCAAAATCCACCATACCGAGTAATAATAAGTCTGCTCTGGTCTCAAAACCACGAATAGTAACCAAACATGACCGATAAACGCGGTCCACAACAAGAGAATCTCCCACAGAAGTAGAAACATAAACGGGGGAACTCAAAGAATCCCGAGGCACACCCAAATGAGGAGCAAAGTAAGAAGACACATAAGAGTAAGTAGAGCCCGGATCGAATAGAACCGATGCCTCTCTGTGACAAACCAGAATAATACCTGTAATGACGGAGTCGGAGGTAACAGCCTCAGTACGAGCAGGAATAGCATAATATCTGGCCCGGCCCCTCTCTCGAGGGCGACCTCTATCTCCCTGACCTCTGCCCCTAGCCGGCTGGGCAGGTGGGGTAGCTGTTGGAGTTGTGATCATGGCCTGAGAACTCTGAGGAGCACGCTGCGGCTGAGCAGTCTGTGAAGATGCACCCCTACCAAGTCTGGGGCAGTCCCTAACCATGTGGCGTGTATCACCACACTCAAAACAAGCTCTGGGAGGATGCGGTGGCTGTGACTGGCTGGGACTAGGCCTGCTGGATTAACCTCTGGAAACACCCCGCGTAGGAGGCGCGCTAGAAACTGGAGGTGCATAGTAAGGCTCCTGAGGTGCAGGTGGAGCTAGAGTACTCCCGGCTGCTGGAAGAGCTGAATGAACAGGGCGACCCGCATAACCCCTACCATAACGACCTGCTGATGGGGTACGGGCACCAGAGTAGTGACCCGACTCTCGAGACCTCTTGGCCTCCCTCTCCCCTCGCTCCCTGGCGAGCATACCCTCAATCCTCCTAGCAATGCTCACTACCTGCTAATAAGGAACGTCCGTCTCCAACTCTCAAGCCATGCTAGATCTGATGGGTGGGATAAGACCCTCAATGAACCTACGAACTCTCTCCCGAACTGTAGCAACCAAAGCCGGTGCATGCCTGGGCAACCTGGTATAACGGATATCATACTCCGAAACGGTCATAGCACCCTGGCGCAAATGCTCAAACTCTGCGCGCCATGCATCCCTGAGACTCTGGGGGACAAACTCTCTCATGAACATATCCGAGAACTAGGTCCAAGTCAGTGAAGCAGCCTCGACTGGACTGTCTATCTCATAAGTGCGCCACCAATCATAGGCAGCTCCCCGAAGCTGAAAAGCACTGAAAGAAACCCCGCTGGACTCCACTATGCCCATAGTGTGAAGAATACGATGACACTCCTCTAGAAATCCCAAGGCATCGTCTGATGCTAATCCACTGAACACTAGGGGATCATACTTCTTGAACCTCTCAAGTCTGCGTTGCTCGTCCTCTGAAGCAGCTGACCCATCCTCGGGCTGAACTGGTGCTGCAAGCGGTGCCGGAATAATCTCGGGAGCCTGCTCAACCTGCACTCGCTGCTCAGGAGTGTGGACGGCGGGAGTCTGTGCTCCTCCCCTGGCCTGGGATGTGGCTGCAGCAAGGGGAAGCAACCCCGCCTGAGCCAAGGTGGTGTACATGCTCATGAACTGAGCCAAATTCTCCTGGAGCGCTGGAGTAGTAGTGGCAGTACTAGGTGTGCCAGGTGCCTGGGCTCCGGCTGGATCTGCTGGTGGTACCTCGGCGGCAGCTCGCGCAGGTGCTCTGGCTGCACCACGTGCGCGTCCTCGACCTCTCCCCCGGCCCCGGCCTCTGACGGTTGCAGTAGGGGGCGCGGGTGCCTGATAATCTCGAGTGGCACGTGTCCTCACCATCTGTGAGAGAATAGAAGTCAGTAGTTTAGAATTGATGTCAAAATATCGCACGACAAGGAATTCAAATGAAACGGATATTTTTCCTAAACAGTTACATAGCCCCTCGTAGATAAGTACAGACGTCTCCGTACCGATCAACAAGACTCTAATAAACCGGCCTGTGTTCCGTGACTCCTATGAACCTAGAGCTCTGATACCAACTTGTCACGACCCTAGTTCACCGACTGTGAACATGTCATGACGGCACCTAGTCCCCACGACCAGGTAAGCCTAATATTACGGAAATATAATAATTGCGGAAAAATAGAGGAAACCAATTTAAACACTAAAAGAAACTGTACTGAATGCCGCTCGGCATGTACAACTCAATATCACAGTTCAAAACAATCCCCAAAACCTGGAAACTCATTGTTATCAATACAAATGATAACAATGAGGGTCTCCCAGGATACCGTCCTGTAGCCCTTTTCTCAACGGTCCAGTGGATCTCCCGGGATACCGTCCCGTAGTCCAACTCGTATACCAAACCGAAGGATCTTCCGGGATACCGTCCCGTAGTCCAACCATCAAAATGCAGGGGGATCTATCGGGAATCTAACCCGCAGTCCCAAAGTAAAAGTGCAGGGGCGGTCTACCGGGAATCGAATCCGTAGTCCGAAAGTAAACAAACAAGGGGGGGAGCTACCGGAATCCCACATCCGTAGTCCCAATGTAAATGCGCAACCACAGCCAGAAACAAACCAAGGAATAAAGTACGAAAGACAGAGCAACAAATAGAATTAGCCTAGCATGCTTCACGTAGTACAGTCAAACAACTCAAGCAATTAGGCAGTTAAGTCAGCTAAACATGCTTTCCAAATCTAGCACAAGTATAATTTCAAGTGGGTAAGGCAAGTAGGAAAGAAAGCCAAGTATCAACAACTTAAGTGAAAACCGGATTTTCATCAATCGGCTCAAGTACGCGCTCGTCACCTCACGTACAAGGCACTCAAATATCAAGAAAACAATCCTAAGGGGAAAAGTCCCCCACACAAGGTTAGACAAGCCACTTACCTCGAACCGGCTCGATATCAATAGAAACCATGCCTTTGCCACGAGTATCCGACTCCAAATGGCCCAAATCTATTCAATTCAATTACATATCGTAAATAATATTGCAAACAACTGATTCCGCTATTAAAATTAAAGCTAGGGCGCGAAAATAGATAAAATGACCAAAATTCCCCTCAAGTCAACGTCTCGGAATAGAATAATTTTCATATTTTTAGAACCCTCGTACTCTCACGAGTCTAACCATATAAAAATCTCCCAAATTGGAGGTCAAATGCCCACTCAAAACTCAATAGTCTAGCCAATGAAGTTTTACCCCAAATTATCCAATTTTTGGTCCAAAATTCGAATTCCCATGATGTATTTAACTATATAATGATGAAATATAACAAAAAAGGATCAAAGAAACGTTACCCAATGATTTTCTCCTCAAAACCCACTCAAAAACGCCTTCTCCCGAGCTCTCAATCGATTTTTCAAACTTATGAAATTAAACCCTCGAAATTGCTATATCTGAACAGTGAATACCGCTTCTACGGTCTAGGGACCGCTTCTGCGGTACCGCCTATGCGAAGCACTGGCCGCTTCTGCGGCTCCCTTTAAAAGTCCCAGCTTCCGCTCCTGCGGTTCCCATCTCGCAGAAGCGGATCCGCTTCTGCGGTTTCCTGGAGGGTGACCAAAAGTCGCTTCTGCGACATCCAAGGCCGCTTCTGCGACTCCGCTTCTGCAGTTCCCAGGCCACAGAAGCGAAAATACCAGCTGCTGCAACACTTAGAAATTTTCTCCGTTAACCACCCGAAATCATCCCGAGGCCCCCGTGACCTTAACCAAAAGCACCAATACCACCTAATACCTTATTCGAACTTGTACCAATCCTTAAAACACCTAAAACAACACCGGAAACCGATTTAATCAAAGATTCAAGCCTAAGAACTTCAAATTTCTTCCAAATACAATTTCGATCAAAAACCTAACCAAAACACGTCCGAATGACCTGAAATTTTGCACACACTTCCCAAATGACATGACGGAGCTACTGCAACCTTCGGAATTCCATTCCGACCCTCAGATCAAAAACTCGCTATCGGACCGGAACTTCAAAAATACAAACTTCGTCATTTCAAGCCTAAATGAGCTACGGACTTCCAAAATACATACCGAACACGCTCCCAACCCCCAGAATCACCTAACGGAGCTAACAGAACCATTGGATTTCCATTTCGAGGTCGTCTTCATACTGTTCCGACTACGGACCATTTTTCAACACTTAAGCTCTCATTTAGGGACTAAGTATCCCAAAACACTCCGAATCCTAATACCGAACGTCCCGGCAAACCAAAATAGCAGAAATAAACTTAGGGGAAGCAGTTAATGGGGGATCGGGGCGTAAACTTCAAAAACGACCGGCCGGGTCGTTACATAGGGATGAAACCTAACCAGGTTACTTGAAGACCTTGTGAGTTTTCCCCTTTGAATCTCCAAGAATGGCAAGAAATTGAAGAGTATGAAAGATTGGAGCTTCGCTCTCGCTCTCTAGAATGACACACTCTCTCAAATACCAAATTTCCCCTCTACAATAACTCCTTATCCCCTTCTATTAAAAAAAATCGGGTTAGGATTTTCTCAAAAATACCTCTCCGAGTCAAGTTTGCGATTGCGGCATGAACCGCAAAATGCCTCTGCAGTCCACGAAATGGACTACGAAATGTTCATCGATTTTGGGTTGGAACTGGACACGTTTGCGGCGGATATGCTGTCTGTTTAATAGCTCTGCGGTCTACACATTGAACTGCGAAATCTCCTTCAAATTTTTTTAGGTGGCCTGACCAATTCCTTGATGGATTTGCGATCCGCGAAACAGCTATACGGTCGGCATATCCCACCGCGAAATGACCTTCAACATCTAGTTTGCTTCTGTCCCAATCCGCGATAATTCCGCAGTCAGGGGATCCGATTTGCCGTTCACATAACTGACCGTAGAATCGCCCTCTTATGCGCCAATTCTTCCACCCATTCCGCGACATATTGCACAGTCCACAAATCCGTAAATCCTTGGTGAACTTTTACGAGACCTACATAATAAGACATTAGTTAGATTCAGAATAGCCGTTGTAAAAATATTCAGAAAAGCCGGTATAAAAATTCTCTTTTGACTTCACGGTATCAATTGTATCATTAATATGGCAATTAATGTGCAATTAAGCTCGCACAATCTAACTAGGTTTAGTGCTCTTTTTGGTTTGCAACGATACGCATATAGTATATTCCAAAACGGAAAAGGGAATCCAAGATTTGGGGGAAAACATGGAATTTAATTACAGCATTACTATCGGAAGAAATAATAATGTGCTATTTGCAGAATGTCTTTCTGCTTATGCTTACCATATATCTTTTTCTTTGATCCAAATAATTACCAAATACTATAACTACAACAACAACGACAAAAAATCCAATAAATTTTCACAAGTAGGATTTGGGGAGGATAGTGTGTAAGCAGACTCTACCCCTACAACGGAGGGCGGAGAGGTTGTTTCTAATACACCTCTGGCTATAAAAAAAAAAGAAGCAGTGACAACAAGCAGTAACAATAATAATAAAAAAAATATTATAAAAAAGCGAAGCGACAGATGACAATCAACAGTAGGTAGTAATAGCAATCTAAGAATAACAGATAAAATACTAACACTAAAACTACCGATACGAAAAAGAAAAAGAAAAATGCTCAACTACCTTCTAAACTCTACCTTAATTCTTGACCTCCACACTCTCATATCAAGGGTCATATTCTAGGAAACTTAAGATGTGTCATGTCCTGCCTAATCACTTCTCTCGAATACTTCTTTGGCCTACCTCTACCTCTTTTCATACCCATCAAGGCCAACCTCTCACACCTCCTAACTGGATCATTTGTGCTTCTCCTCTTCAAACGCTTGAATCATTGCAGCCTCACCTCCCGCATCTTGACCTCCACAGGGGCCACTCCTACCTTCTCCGGAAAATTTTCATTCCTAGTCTTATCTAACATAGTATGCCCGCACATCCATCTCAAATCCTAAATTCAGCACATGAGAGTTCTTAACTGGCCAACACTTTTCCCCATATAACCTTGTCGGTCTAACCACCACTTTGTAGATTTACCTTTACGTTTTATTAGTACATTCTTATCACACAGGACACCGATGTGCCTCCAATTCATCCATCCTGCTCCAATACGATTTGTAACATCCTAATCAATTTTTCCATTTTCTTGTATTACTGACCTAATGTGCTTGAAACTTCCTCTCTTGGGGATGACTTGTTTACCAAGCCTTATTCCTTTCTGCTACCTGGGTCATGTAGCGAAAATTACACTCCAAATATTCTGTCTTGGTCCTGATCAACTTGAAATCTTTAGACTCTATGGTTTGTTTCAAACCTCCGGCCTGTTGTTAATACCACCTCGTGTTTCGTCAATCAGAAAAATATCATCTGCAAATAACATACACCATGGAACCTAAGTTGGATTATGTTGCGTCAGTGTATTGATTGCTAAGGAAATAAATATGGACCTGATCTCTAATGCAAACCTATCACAACTGGAAAGTATTTTGAGTCTCCTCTCACTGACCTTACCTAGGGCTTAGCTCCATCATAAATGTCCTTAATCACCCTAATGTAGGCTATAACCACGTCTCTATTCTCCAACCTTCTCCATAGAATCTCTCTCGAGACTGTGTTGTATGCTTTTTTCAGAATAATAAATACCCTATGCAAGTCCTTCTTCATCTTCCCATACTGCTCCACCAATGTCCATACAAGGTGAATGACTTCCGTAGTCAAACGACCCGACATGAACCCTAACTGGTTCTCAAAAATAGACACAAACCTCCTCACCTTCACTTCTACCACTCTCTACCAAACTTTTATAGTATGGCTTTAAAGCTTGATATCATTATAGTTGTTGCATTTTTAGATATGTTATGGACTATCGGTTGGCGTGTTGATTAATTTTTTGGCTTGCCTAACATCAGTGTTTGGCGCCATCACGACCTATGGTAGGAATTGGGTCATGACAATCCACATAGTATTCACGTCTCCACTACTCCTCTAGGCCCTATAGCCAGTAAATTTTCTCCCGTATGCTGAGCTTTGTCCTTGGTCAAGGCACACCACCTGATCCTAGGTTGACCATACACATCCCTCTTCTTCCTTTTCCTCATAATCTCTAACCCATAACCAATAGCCTATGTTGAGTCGGGAGATCCTCACTCGAGATAACCGTATAATTCGTGCAAAGACATGTATCATACATCCTAAGCAGTTCATAATCAATCTGGATTTTGGCCACCGTACTCTGAAATGTGACCAAATGCTCCTCCTTCTTCGAAAAATACGAGTAAGAAATCCTAAAATCAAAAGCTTTAGCACACTTGAATTTTGAAGTTCCTCCTACGTTTTTATCGCCAAAATCGAAGCCCCATGCACATCGTCATAATCCCTAGAAGTCGTCCCGATGTGGTCATTAAAATTTCCTCCTATTAGCTTTTCGGTGTGCGAAATTCCATTCACCAACCCGTCTAAATCCTCCTAGAAGTGTCTTTTATCCTCTTCGTCCATTCACTTTTTCTTCATCCAAAATGTCCATATATATATTTTCACAAAAATATCCATTGTACTTACTGAATGTATCATCCTACAACGTCAACATGAATTACCACATCTATTGTCTATATCTTGTACTTTTCAAAAATCAATATTCAAATTCTTTTTTCTTGTGACAACAGTTGGATCTATCCTGAAGAATTCTGAAATTTTAAGTGATCAAACAAAAAAGTGAGAACAATAACATATCCCTTCAACAGAAAAAAGGCCAAAAAGAAATTTAAAAAGAAAAGAAAAGAAGAAAAGGGACTTGGGGAAAATGTAAAGAAGATTACCTCAGGGTATTAACTGCCAATTCAGTTTCAACGTATATTGGAGGGGAACTCTCACTCTGTGTATAATTGCAGAAATATTTGAGTCTCCATCCAATGATAACTCTAAAGCTCCTCCCTCCATTACCTTCACAAAACCCTTACTTCAACTCTGTCCACTCTATAAACTTCAACCCTTTGTCTAAACCCCTTCAATTCAACCATACACTTTCCAGATTCTTGTTAAAATCGCCAAAGTGTCAATCTTTCAAGCAGTCAGGCTATAGAAAATCTCAATTTCAGAGCTTTAAATGCAATGGGGTTAAAGGTTCCAACGAAGAGACTAATAAGGTTGTCTTGGACCACGGCGGCGGAGGAGGTGGTGATGGTGATGGTGGTGGTGGAGATGATGAAAAGGCGGAGAAGCAAAATGGGTTTCTCCCAGAATGGCTGGATTTTAGTTCAGATGATGCAAAAACAGTTTTTGCAGCATTGGCTATATCGCTTGCCTTTAGGTCCTTTGTGGCTGAGCCTAGATATATTCCTTCTTTGTCTATGTATCCCACTTTCGATGTTGGAGATCGACTTGTTGCTGAAAAGGTAATATTTACAAACCTTTTGCTGGATTTCCATCCATATTTTGATATTCGTACATCTGCTATTGGAGAAAGAATGCAGAATTATGCTGGATTTTTTGCTGTCATTTAAGAGCCTAAGTGTTGAATCTGAAATTGAATGTATCAAGGGATGCGGTTCTAAAAGCTGAATTAAGGAATGCTGTTCCGACTTATGCCTGTCTCTTTGTTTATAGCATAATGATTTTTTTTTTTGTTTGTCTTCTTGAGTTCCGTGGAGCACAACACCAAATAGCTTCCTATGTTTTAAATAGACATGCACCCAGGGCGGAGGCATAAGCCGAGCTGCAAGTTCGGGCAAACTCAATAGCTTTTGCTCCTATAGTTTATTTGGTGTTTAGAATTCATTGAGTATGCACACATTATTAAATTTAGAATCCAATCAATTAACACTTGAAGTCGTCGTTCTGAAATCCAGAACCCATAAGATTGAAATTCTGGCTTTGCCTCTGCATGCACACCTTACTTTAGACTAGGTTAGTGTTGCTAAACTTGTTTGTATACACTACATCTTAAGAGCAAATTCTATCTTGATTCTTCTCTTAAACCATAATTCTTTTAGTTCCATTTGAATGCAATCGTATCGATACAATTGATCTAAGGGTACCAGTGGTGTTCCAAGATTCTGCATAGGTTGCCTTTTATTCCCATTCAAACCTGCCCTCTATTTTATTGTGCATTTAGTATATGACTAGTCCATGTAAATTCAAAGTCATTTCCTTCACAAACTATTGCAATCTTATTATTTACAGGTCTCTTACTATTTCAGAAAGCCATGTCCCAACGACATAGTTATTTTTAAGAGTCCTCCAGTGCTTCAGGAAGTAGGATACACTGATGAAGATGTCTTTATTAAGCGGATTGTTGCTAAGGGAGGTGATCTTGTGGAGGTGAGCTCACAACATACAAAACAGTTATACTACTTCATAGGTGAACTTGCCTTCTTGCTTAGAAGATAAAGTGATGGTATTTCATAGCCTCCGCCAGTTGTCCTATACTGAGTTTTTTCCTCTAAATGACAGTGACAGAGCAAATTATAAGGTCGACAGCAAACCTGGGGCAGATCTACCTCATATTTGAGTGTCGTGCGAAAATGTGAAAATTTCTCACTTATTTATACTGCTTCAAGAATGTAAATATTAAATAGACCAGACATCTTTGCACTTGTCTTTTCTTTCGAAAGCCAATTCTACCCTCGTCAACAGTCAGACCAGTCATGAAAGTTAGGGCTGGTATCTTTTGTCAAAAACCCCTGTATCTTGTGTTTGGAAAGTGCAGGTCTTTCTCTGTTTCTATTCTTGTGATGGCAATACCTAAGTGCCATTGCCTCCAGCATATCTTGATGTGTAGTTTGTGCCGTCACCGTAACATGCGACCAATAACACATTGTTGATAACTACTTTATTTTGTAACATTGAGATGTTTTTCCAGTATCCTCTCTTGCAGGAGAATTCATGGTCAAATTTGTCTAACAAAGTTGGTTTACTGGTTTTAAGCGACAACAAAGTTTATCCAGTCAGTGGCTTGTTTCGGTGATGCTCTCTTTTGGTATCTATATTACTCCCTGCATCACCTTTTGAATGTTCACCTTTGCTTTTCATCTACCCCAAAGTAGTGCCTACTTTCCCAGAAAAGAAAAGATACATTTAATCCTGTATGAAAAAGGTAACAGGGAACCCCTTTTAAACTGTCCAATACTAACTTGACCCTTTCCTTAAGCAACAAGAAGCAACACAAGTGTTACACGTTTAACCATCTGATTATTAATTTTCATCCTCTCTTTATCATTATGCCGAGTGAAAATAAGAGACTCAGTTTTACATGGATGGAGAAAGGATTTTTCTATTTAAACCTCACCAGACTTTTGTATTGTCCAAGTCTTGCTCTACGAAGGTTGGGGGAAAGGTTTTTCTTTCTCTTTTTGATCCAACAAAGAATGCCAGTGGACTGCGATTTTTCACATCATATTCGTAGATTTTCATTATTGAATTCTCATAGAGGAAAAAATGGAGAGGACTAATGGTATTGATTCAAACTTGCTTAGCTGTTTCTCTTCATGCACATGACAATTATTACATATTCTATTTACCAGAACAACTACTCCCTCCGTTCCAGTTTATGTGAACCTATTTCCTTTTTGGTCCGTTCCAAAAAGAATGAACCCTTTCTAAATTTGGAAACAATTTAGCTTAAACTTACAATTCTACCCTTAATGAGAAGCTTTTATAACCACACAAATACTCTGGGCCCCTTTTTAACTTGTTTAGGACCACAAATTCCAAAAGTCTTCATTTTTTCTTAAACTCCGTGCCCAATCAAACAGGTTCACATAAATTGGAACAGAGGGAGTAGTAATTATGGTTCTAGCATTTTTCAATGTTAGGTCCACTCTTATTAGCATTTCTTTATACTACATTATCTCTTCTTTCCCCAACGCTAGATTAATTCCTATAATATTTTCATATACTGCAGTAATTACCAATATGATCTCCAATAGTGCAACTGAGGTCTTTTGCAAAATGCATGTTCCTGTTTGGTTCACCTTTGCATTTATATGGACCAATTCTTGGCAACATAAATGAAGTATTTTGGATTATTCTTTCTGGTGCAGGTTCACAATGGAAAGCTAATTGTAAATGGTGTTGTGAGGAATGAAGATTTTGTTCTTGAGGCGCCAAAATATGAAATGACCCCAGTGGTATGTTACATTGTTTTTGTTTAACTCGGCTAATTCGGAAGTCAGCTTCCCCGTATTCTTTCTTAACAATGGAAACTTAAGCAAGTGTTGAATAATCGTAAGTATTGGCTCGTCCACAGCTATGACTCTTTAAGCAAGTCAGCGGTCATGGAACTGTACTTTATCTCCACATGGTGTGTCAGAAAATATCTCCTCTTCTTACAGTTTCTATTGTTTTCTGCAGAGGGTGCCTGAGAATTCAGTTTTTGTGATGGGTGATAATAGGAATAACAGCTATGATTCACATGTGTGGTAAGTTTACTCGGTCTTGAAACTGAAGGTATCTTGTGAATAGCCATATCCATAACTATGCTTATATCAAAAGTATGAAATTGTTTAATTAGGGGTCCCCTCCCGGCAAAGAACATAATTGGCAGATCCATATTCCGATATTGGCCTCCAACGAGAGTGGGTGGAACAGTTTCCCGAGAAGGTTGTGCTATCGACGAGCAGGGAACTAGTTTAGCACCTCAGTGACTAATTTAGCTTTACAACTGAATCCATAGTTTACTCTTTTTTCCCCTTGCCTTTGCTTAAACTCACTCTATAATTTGGAGGCAACCATATGTTTAATTATAAAATTAATCATTTGTAAGGCAATTTTTGTGGATAGCATAATTGGCACAGTCCGAGGTCTTATTGTATTGACAGATTCAAAGTGCATCCAACAACACGAATATGTCTCAAGAATCAACAACAACATAAATCTTTGTACATATAGTTCTCTGTGGACTGACAAATTCTGAATGCTCAGTAGATCATATTCATAGCGTTATATCCTAGTGGGATTGAGGTAAGTATGAATTGGGAGTTAGGAAAGAGCAGGGGATGATGGCATGTCTTATTAGTTTTGTGATGCAAAATTATTTAGATAAACTTGTTTACATCATATGGTTATGAGAGGGGATTCTGCTACTGCGTGCATTTTAATTCTATACAACTCGAGTTTCAGATGTTAAGGAGTAGCAAATATAATTAAGGCGAAATACATAAACGGCCCCTTGAAGTTGTCCTCAACGACCAACTGAACACCTCAACTGAGCCTATTTTCAGTTGGACACTTCTTCTCCACTAAAGTACGACCTCGTGAACCCTTCACGCTGACATGGCAAAGTGTGTGCTTTATATAAGGGTGCACTGTGGGCCGGCCCAGCCCGGGACCGGACCGGACCGGACCGCGGGCCAAACGGGCCTATTGGGCCGGTCTCAGTGGGCCGGTCCCAAATGGTACTCCAAGCCCGTAGCGGGCCGGTCTTGTACATTTAGCCCACGAGCCGGGGACCGGCTGGCGGGCCTGGGCCGGTTCAACCGGGCCTAACGGGCCTCAACGGCTATAATTTAAAAAAAAAAATTAAAAAATGACCAACGGTCAGATTTTAAAATCTAACCGTTGGCCATCAAAAAAGAGCCGTTTGGGACTTTTAAAAAATAGCCATTTGGCGCCCAAACTTTATATAATTACACTTTTCCCAATTCTCAACTATAAATACCCCCTCATTCTTTCATTTTTACTCACAAATTCATCAATCTCTCTCAATCTATATCTAATTCTCTTCTATAATTGCTTATTTTATTATTGCAATTTCGTGAAAAATTGTGAAGTTGGTGAATTGAAGTATTCAAGTTTTCAAGTCTTCAACGATTTTCAATTTTCAAGAAGTTGTTCGACAATTCGGTAAACTCTTGCAACTCTTAAGTTTTAAGAATATATTTTTGTGTGTTTTAGTTTGCATATTAATTTTTAAGGCTAATTAATATGGCATTTTCTTTGAAAAAAATGTTTGGTGGTAAGGGAAAATCTAAAATTGGTGAAAGTAGTCGCCAACCTACTACCCTTCCCCCGGCTCCCCGACCCAGACCTGTTACCCGTCCTCCTGCACCTATTATTCTTGATAGTGATAACCCTTGTTTTCAATTTTCCGATAGTGAATTTTGCCATAATGTTGCACCAGGTCAACAATTAAATGATGAAGTTATGAATGCTCTTTATCCTAATGAAACTATTTTTGAAAATGATGATGAAAATAATGATGTAGATGAAACCCAACCGGATTTAGATGATACACCTACTAGTCCTGTTAATAACCCAACTGATGCCCCGCCCGACCCACCTGTAGAAACCCCTACTTTTAATAGACAACCTTCTAAACGCCCCGAAACATCACTTGTTTGGAATTTTTTTACTCAATTAAGAGAACAAAATAAGACTAAGTGTAAAACTTGTGGGAGTTTGCTGGCGCATAAATTTACTGGAGACCGTAGCAGTACGGGTCGTTTGGCTAGGCACATAAAAACACACCCTAGAGATAAAGCTAAATTTTTACAAATGAAAGCGCAGCTAGAGGGGACAAGTGTAGATACTACGTTTAACCCTAATACAGGTTTAAATCTAGTTCAACCAGGAATTACACTGTGACCGGTGGTATTTTATATTACGATCCAAATAAAGATCGTGAAGAATTAGCAAAGATGGTTACCGTTATGTGCTTACCCTATAGTTTTCCTTCTAACCCTAACTTTGTGCATTATATTAGAAAAGTTTTTAATCCTACTTATAAAAGTTGGCCTCACGCAACCGTAAAGAGCGATATTTATAAATATAAACATGAATATGAACAATATTTGCGGTATTTATTTACTCATATAAATTTTCGGATTGCTATTACTACTGATATTGGTAGAAGTAATAATGACTTTGATTATCTAATTGTTACAAGTCATTGGATAGATGAGGAGTGGATAATGCAAAAACGCATTATTGCTTATAGAATAATTAATTCACGTCACACAGGTAAGTTTATTGCTAACACTGTTGCAGATATTTGTAGATATTTTTGCATTAGAGATAAAATAATGGCAATTTCTATAGATAATGCTTCTAGTAACACTAATGCTATAGGCATACTTACAGCAACACTAAATCCTGCATTTAGTAATTGTTTCCATGTTAGATGTGTTTGTCATATTTACCATTTAATCGTTGGTGATGGTATGAGAATTTTAAATTTAGAAATTGAAAAGGTTAAAATGGCTCTTAATCGGCTTTTTTATTCAAACCGTAGAAGTAGACTTAGAGAGTATTTTAAAAAATATGATGAATTTGGCCTTAGAGAAAGAAAGGTTCCTAAACCTTGTCCGACTAGATGGAATTGTATGTACGAAAGTTTAGTAGTTGCATATGAATATAGAAATCCAATTAATGCAACGTTTAATGCTCGTGTTGGTGGTGAGGATGATGATGAAATCCTTACAAATCAAGATTGGAATAATGTTAAAATTCTTATAGATTTTTTACAACAATTTCATCAAGCTACAAATGAATTGTTTGGCAATACTATCCTACTATTTCAAACTGTTTAGTTTATATTGCAGCACTATGTGATTTGTTTGTTGAATTTTCGGAGGGTGGGAAAATTTATAAACTTGCTATAAATGTATGAAAGAAAAGTTTAAAAAATATTTTTTTTCCCTATCCCCCCTATTTATGGTGTTGCTGCAATGTTAAATCCTACAATGAAATTAGGAGGTCCTCACTTTTGGTACTCAAATATTTATAAGACTTTAGATCTTTCAAATGAGGAATTTGCTACACTTGCAGAGGAAAAAACCTCAATTAAAATAAATGCTCAAACAATTTATAATGCTTATCAACAAGCCTTAGATCATGCTAGGCCAAATGTTCCAACCCCTACTTCGTCTAGTTCACAATCGTCTAAAAGAACTGCGAGCCTAAAAGCACTTAGTTCTTGGACGGAGTTCAGGGGTTCTCAAGGTGATAATTTTGATAAGACTTCACATCTAAATGAGCTTCAAGTTTATTTGTCGCAGGGACTCGAAAAGGAGAATCCAGACGGCACATTTGATCTTTTGGAATGGTGGAAGGCAAGAGAAAATATTTTCCGGTTCTTGCAAGGATGGCTCGGGATATTTTATATATTCAAGCTTCAACAGTGGCATCAGAGAGCGCTTTCAGTCTAGCAAGACTTCAAATGGTGATCATAGAGCGTCTATGAGGGAGAGCTTGGAAAAATCAGTACTATTCAGAGATTGGATCCGCTCGGAAAGAAGAAACTTTGGACTTGCAGAATCACAACCGGAGATAGACGAAGCTTATGAAGAAATGATAGCGGAACTTGCGGAGGATGCTGCTTCGCCCGGCTTCGTCCGGAAGCGGTGATGAACAAAGCTTCTTTTCCGCCACCACCAACGGTACCTCCTCGAATCTTGAAGGATTTTATGAAATTTGTTAGAGATACTATGTAGATTATGGTGTAACTTGTACTTTGGCACATCTTCTTTAGTTTTTTTTCCTTTTAATGGTGGTATTAACACTTGTTGTGCTCATTTATTGGAGGGAGGAGACTAAGAAAGATATGCCATTTTTATTAATAAAAATTATAAGACATTCCTTGAATATCTCTTTGCAATATTTTTTTGTCTTTAACTTGCAATTCTATATAAGCTATAATATAACTAACATACTATATATACTACAAGACATTACAAGAAATTATATAAGGAAATATATATACATAACATACTATATATATATAATATATATATATATATATATATATATATATATATATATATATATATATACACACACTACATATATACATACTATATAAACTATATATACTATATATACTATATATATACATACTATATACACACACATATAAGCTATATATAAGGCACTATGTAATTAAATTTCTCAAAAGGAGGGCCCCAATGACCGTTGCCAACGGTCATATTGCACAAATAGCCTATTTTTTTATTTTTTTTCTTTTTTCAATTTACAAAACTAACCTTCTCTAAAACTATAAATACCCCCCCCCCCCCTCTTCTTCATTTTTTCACTCAATACTCATTTCTCAATCTAATTATTTCTCTCATTCTCTCAATCTCCAATTTTCAAGACTTCGAGTCTCAATCTCAAATCTCAAGTTAAATCATGCCTCGTTCGAAAGAGTGCACTCATTTGTTTGGCAACACTTTGAGGTGTAGAAGAAAATGAAGAAGGTCAAATATTAAAGTGCAAGAACTGTGGTGGAGTCTTAAATTTCGTTCACGGTCTGGCACAGGGCAGTTTAAGGAGCCATATAAAGTATTGTCTTGAGCGTCATCGGAAATTCGTATTTAAGATTTTTCGAACAATTTTGTTGTTATTTTAAAATTATTAGAGGTATTTATGCTTAATGTTTTACTTTGTTATTAATTTATTATGCATGATAATTTAGTTTTACTATTGTTTTTGTTATTTTACTTTTTAAATGCAAACTTTAATATATAATTATGCATACATACTATACATATTATATATACTTATATATATTTATATAACCATGTATAAGATTTTATATAGTATATACAATATATGGTTTACAAGAAATTGCCTTAAATAAAAAAAATTTAAAAAAAATAGCCCAGAAAGAAAAAGTCCGTTAGGCCGTGTGGGCCCGGGGCTTGGCCCATTTAGCTGGTACCATGTGGCTTAGGCCCGTTGTGGGCCGGTTCCACCCGTTGAGGCCGTGAAGCCCGAGACCGTTAGGCCCGGGACCGCCAAAGACCAATCCGTCTGAGCCCGGGCCCGTTTGGCTCGGGCCCGTTTGGCTCATTTAGGCCCGGGCCCGACCCAGAATACAGCATTAGCTTTATACACAATTCTAAGCGCGTGAAACCCTCAAAATTAAGGTTTTTTCTCTTTCTTTTAAATTTAACTTTATTTTATGTGGGCCCCATTATATTTTATTTTCCCACACATTAATTTCACTTTCTTCCCAAAATATTCCATCTTCACCAAACCTCTTCTTCACCACATCTAATTCAAACGAATTCACATTTTTAAAATTTTAATCAGTTACAAACAATGAACAATTCGATCCAAGCAGCCATGAATTTCTAGTTGGAACAGCTTGGGTGATTTAGGCTACGACTCAAACACCAAACAGAAATCACAAATTCTCAACTTAGCTTGCTTCAAATATTCGAATAAAGAATTTATCTACATCTGTCCTTCGTTACCTTCTTAAAATTTTGTAATTGGTTCTACGCTGGTGAAAATATTCAATTAAGTGGGTTAGGACGATTTTTTATTTGGTTTTGAGCAAGAAAAAAAAAGTGGAGGGGATTTGGACGGCGACGGTAACCAAATAATTGGGGTTGGCAGATCTCTTTGGGTAGGGAAAGTTAATACAAACTTAGCCTCTCTTTTTCTTTTCTTCTTAACAAAACCACCTCAACCACCATGAAACCACCATAGAGGTAAGGAAATCATATATTTTACATCTGATTTTGATTGAGTTTAGCAAAAAGGCAGAGATGTCGCCCCTTGTCTGTTCTCATTGCAGTAGAAAGAAACAAAAAAAATTGTTCTACATTGCAAGATTTCTCCATTTTGACAATGGAGGTCGCATAATGAGCTTTGACAATGGAGGACATGACTGATGCAGAATAAGATGAAAGGGAGGGGGAAGGGAGAGGGGGGAGGGGTAGTGCTGGTCTTTAACAAAAGTAAAGGAAGAAGGTTTCTATTTCATCTTTAATGTATTTTTTCTTTTAAGCTATGTGTCAATTTTTTATTCCAATTGACACGTGTCGTTTTTTAATTGGCTCATTTGACATGTCATTGGCAAGTGTAGCTCACGCATGGAGTCTTCAGCACTCGGGTGTTTACTTGATACACTTAATAAACACTTGAAGTGTCTAAATGGTAAATGGATCAGTTGGGGTGTTCAGTTGGTCGTTAAGGACAACTTGAAGGGGCCGTTTATGTATTTCGCCTATAATTAAGGGAGCCTCTGTTGTTAAAAATTTGTGGATAAGTAGAATTAAACTCTAGAACTCTTTCTATCTTAACACTCCACTAAACAATCAAACAATGGCTCTCCTTGTCTAAATAATTGATGATAAATATATCATTTATTGATCTCTTATGTGAATATTAACAACACTCAGCGCAAAATCCTACATACGCCATGCCCCTGTTCAAAGCAGTGTGGCGCCCAGAACCTCCAAATCCTGATCCAAGATTCATGTTGCTTTATTGGCCACAGATTTGGCAACCCAGGTTCACATCAAACATAGCACTGTCGGAAGTAGCTTGCTCCATGCATCTACTTTTCAGAGTTCCTGCACCTTAGGAAGGACTCTGTACCAATTTACCCATATCCTCTTGCTTCAAGCTGTAAAAAATTATTCTGAAACAATTGACAAGGATATATCAGAGAAAAGAACCAACATTGTCCTATACGCAGTTCTAGCAACTTGGTAACTATATCTTGGAGAATGGACTGGATGTTGCAATCTCAATCGAATGCACAGGAATCCTGCTTGAATTTTATTTCCTTTGTGCTTTTTGAGCTGATGACAAGGAACAAGAGATGTGTTTCCGATGCTTTGTCTTCACCAGCTTGCCAAACTAAATACTTTTGACAGGATATTTCAAAGTCTAATTTCAATGGAACCCGTCACTTGCCATCTGATTTTACTAAGGCTATCCCAGCTTCCATATAGGGGGATTCTACACCCATCAGGTTCACAGACATACTGCGCTGGCTCTTTTTTGGTTGATATATTCGTCCAACACTGCATCCATAAGTTGTAAATCAGGAGAAAACATCAGGTAAAGGAAATTCTGTCAAAATGTTGTTTAAAACATGAACACTGGCACTATAACAAACCAAAATTGGGTAACATATGAATTGATATTTTTTTCCCAGTCATCCATTATGTCGAGGTTTGATCCTCTAAATAATATAATATTTCTTCATCGATAATGAAGAGGAGCCTAAGCGTAATTGGTAAAGTTGCTGCAATGTGACCAGGTGTCTCACGGGTTCGAGCCGTGGAAACAGCCTCTGCAGAAATATGCAGCCGGTAAGACTGCGTATAATAGACCATTGTGGTCCGGCACTCCCCGGACCGCACGCATAGCGGGAATTTATGCACCGGGCTGCCCTTCTTCATGGATAATGCAGGTTTATTGTCGTATTAAAATTCTATTGACTTCATCAAAGATATCACTCACCTGGCCAGTTGCAACTGTGATTTCTGAAAAGAAAAGATTGACAGGGTTGGAGCTGACATGAATTCCAAAAAATGTAGCAGGGTTATGTATGACCATGGTCACAGAACCAGTTAACTGTAAGCAACTTGGTCGGAACACCTGTCGGTCTGACCTTGTCCAAAATAGAAGTTATGTACCCTGAAGGCCTAAAGAAAAATCCACTTTAACTGAATAAAAGTTATTCAATATTATACTAAAAGCAGCGGTTGTAGCTTTTATGAGCAATCACCAGATTTTCATCCATGTAGTATCAAACATAGTGCAAGCCTCGAAATAAAATGATCAAGAATTTCTGAGAGAAACTCAGTCCTTAAAATATCAAGAAAGATCTAAGCAT
>NW_017671614.1:262856-270995 GCF_001879085.1 Nicotiana attenuata
ATATTGGTAGAAGTAATAATGACTGTGATTATCTAACTGTTACAAGTCATTGGATAGATGAGGAGTGGATAATGCAAAAACGCATTATTGCTTATAGAATAATTAATTCACGTCACACAGGTAAGTTTATTGCTAACACTGTTGCAGATATTTGTAGATATTTTTGCATTAGAGATAAAATAATGGCAATTTCTATGGATAATGCTTCTAGTAACACTAATGCTATAGGCATACTTACAACAACACTAAATCCTGCATTTAGTAATGATATATTTAAATTTTTCAAAAGGAGGGCCCCAATGACCGTTGCCAACGGTCATATTGCACAAATAGCCTATTTTTTTTTTTTTTTTCTTTTTTCAATTTACAAAACTAACCTTCTCTAAAACTATAAATACTCCCCCCCCCATCTTCTTCATTTCTTCACTCAATACTCATTTCTCAATCTAAATTTCTCTCATTCTCTCAATCTCCAATTTTCAAGACTTCAAGTCTCAATCTCAAATCTCAAGTTAAATCATGCCTCGTTCGGAAAGAGTGCGCTCATTTGTTTGGCAACACTTTGAGGTGCTAGAAGAAAATGAAGAAGGTCAAATATTAAAGTGCAAGAACTGTGGTGGAGTCTTAAATTTTCGTTCACGGTCTGGCACAGGGCAGTTTAAGGAGCCATATAAAGTATTGTCTTGAGCGTCATCCGGAAATTCGTATTTAAGATTTTTCGACAATTTGTGTTATTTTAAAATTATTAGAGGTATTTATGCTTAATGTTTTACTTTGTTATTAATTTATTATGCATGATAATTTAGTTTTACTATTGTTTTGTTATTTTACTTTTTAAATGCAAACTTTAATATATAATTATGCATACATACTATACATATTATATATACTATATATATATTTATATAACCATGTATAAGCAATTTATATTAGTATATACATATATGGTTTACAAGAAATTGCCTTAAATAAAAAAAATTTAAAAAAAATAGCCCAGAAAGAAAAAGTCCGTTAGGCCCGTGTGGGCCCGTGGGCTTGGCCCATTTAGCCTGGTACCATGTGGGCTTAGGCCCGTTGTGGGCCGGTTCCACCCGTTGAGGCCGTGAAGCCCGAGACCGTTAGGCCCGGGACCGCCAAAGACCAATCCGTCTGAGCCCGGGCCCGTTTGGCTCGGGCCCGTTTGGCTCATTTAGGCCCGGGCCCGACCCAGAATACAGCATTAGCTTTATACACAATTCTAAGCGCGTGAAACCCTCAAAATTAAGGTTTTTTTCTCTTTCTTTTAAATTTAACTTTATTTTATGTGGGCCCCATTATATTTTATTTTCCACACATTAATTTCACTTTCTTCCCAAAATATTCCATCTTCACCAAACCTCTTCTTCACCACATCTAATTCAAACGAAATTCACATTTTTAAATTTTAATCAGTTACAACAATGAACAATTCGATCCAAGCAGCCATGAATTTCTAGTTGGAACAGCTTGGGTGATTTAGGCTACGACTCAAAACACGCAAACAGAAATCACAAATTCTCAACTTAGCTGCTTCAAATATTCGAATAAAGAATTTATCTACATCTGTCCTTCGTTACCTTTCTTAAAATTTTGTAATTGGTTCTACGCTGGTGAAAATATTCAATTAAGTGGGTTAGGACGATTTTTTATTTGGTTTTGAGCAAGAAAAAAAAAAGTGGAGGGGATTTGGACGGCGACGGTAACCAAATAATTGGGGTTGGCAGATCTCTTTGGGTAGGGAAAGTTAATACAAACTTAGCCTCTCTTTTTCTTTTCTTCTTAACAAAACCACCTCAACCCACCATGAAACCACCATAGAGGTAAGGAAATCATATTTTTTACATCTGATCTTGATTGAGTTTAGCAAAAAAGGCAGAGATGTCGCCCCCTTGTCTGTTCTCATTGCAGTAGAAAGAAAACAAAAAAAAATGTTCTACATTGCATAGATTTCTCCATTTTGACAATGGAGGTCGCATAATGAGCTTTGACAATGGAGGACATGACTGATGCAGAATAAGATGAAAGGGAGGGGGAAGGGAGAGGGGGGAGGGGTAGTGCTGGTCTTTACAAAAGTAAAGGAAGAAGGTTTCTATTTCATCTTTAATGTATTTTTTCTTTTAAGCTATGTGTCAATTTTTTATTCCAATTGACACGTGTCGTTTTTTAATTGGCTCATTTGACATGTCATTGGCAAGTGTAGCTCACGCATGGAGTCTTCAGCACTCGGGTGTTTACTTGATACACTTAATAAACACTTGAAGTGTCTAAATGGTAAATGGATCAGTTGGGGTGTTCAGTTGGTCGTTAAGGACAACTTGAAGGGGCCGTTTATGTATTTCGCCTATAATTAAGGGAGCCTCTGTTGTTAAAAATTTGTGGATAAGTAGAATTAAACTCTAGAACTCTTCTATCTTAACACTCCACTAAACAATCAAACAATGGCTCTCCTTGTCTAAATAATTGATGATAAATATATCATTTATTGATCTCTTATGTGATATTAACAACACTCAGCGCAAAATCCTACATACGCCATGCCCCTGTTCAAAGCAGTGTGGCGCCCAGAACCTCCAAATCCTGATCCAAGATTCATGTTGCTTTATTGGCCACAGATTTGGCAACCCAGGTTCACAATTGCAAAACAACTGCTGTGGAGTAGCTTGTCACCATGCTCACTAACTTTTCAGAGTTCCTGCACCTTAGGAAGGACTCTGTACCAATTTACCCATATCCTCTTGCTTCAAGCTGTAAAAAATTATTCTGAAACAATTGACAAGGATATATCAGAAGAAAAGAACCAACATTGTCCTATTACGCAGTATCTAGCAACTTGGTAACTATATCTTGGAGAATGGACTGGATGTTGCAATCTCAATCGAATGCACAGGAATCCTGCTTGAATTTTATTTCCTTTGTGCTTTTTGAGCTGATGAGCAAGGAACAAGAGATGTGTTTCCGATGCTTTGTCTTCACCAGCTTGCCAACTAAATAACCTTTTGACAGGATTTCAAAGTCTAATTTCAATGGAACCCCGTCACTGCCATCTGATTTTACTAAGGCTATCCCAGCTCCATATAGGGGGACTCTACACCCATCCAGGTTCACAGACATACTGCGCTGGCTCTTTTTTGGTTGATAATATTCGTCCAACTGCATCCATAAGTTGTAAATCAGGAGAAAACATCAGGTAAAGGAAAATTCTGTCAAAATGTTGTTTAAAGAACATGAACACTGGCACTATACAAAACCAAAAATTGGGTAACATATGATTGATATTTTTTTCCCAGTCATCCATTATGTCGAGGTTTGATCCTCTAAATAATATAATATTTCTTCATCGATAATGAGAAAGGGAGCCTAAGCGTAACTGGTAAAGTTGCTGCAATGTGACCAGGTGCTCACGGGTTCGAGCCGTGGAAACAGCCTCTTGCAGAAATATGCAGGGTAAGACTGCGTATAATAGACCATTGTGGTCCGGCACTCCCCGGACCGCACGCATAGCGGGAATTTAATGCACCGGGCTGCCCTTCTTCATGGATAATGCAGGTTTATCTGTCAGTATTAAAATTCTATTGACTTCATCAAAGATATCACTCACCTGGCCAGTTGCAACTGTGATTTCTGAAAAGAAAAGATTGACAGGGTTGGAGCTGACATGAATTCCAAAAAATGTAGCAGGGTTATGTATGACCATGGTCACAGAACAGTTAACTGTAAGCAACTTGGTCGGAACACCTGTGCGGTCTGACCCTTGTCCAAAATAGAAGTTATGTACCCTGAAGGCCTAGCAGAAAATCCACTTTACATGAATAAAAGTTATTCAAATATTATACTAAAATGCAGCGGATTGTAGCTTTTATGAGCAATCACCAGATTTCATCCATGTAGTATCAACATAGTGCAACCTCGAAATAAAATGATCAAGAATTTCTGAGAGAAACTCAGTCCTTAAAATATCAAGGAAAGATCTAAGCATGACTGTTGTCCTTGAAGGATTAAACATGCTAAACTAGGACCAGTGGCACAGGCGGGATTTATGCTAAGGGGGTTTAAAAAGAAAAGTTGAAAAAAATTGTAGCTGGTGGAAATTGAACCAATGATATTACAAAAATTTTGAACCCCCTTGGCCACTAAGCAATGCTTTTGGGATATTTCAAGGGGATTTAAAACATAATATATAGAAGTAAAAAATAAATTTTGCCTTATATATAGTGTAATTTTTCGGCGCAAGGGGTTTGGGTGAATCCCCTTCCGCCCCCTAAATCCGCACTTGACTAGGACATTATGCTGCCAGTTTGAGGAAATCAGCTTATATCGTGCACAAGGTTCTTAAAAATCAAGTTCCACAGCTTTTGTGACCATCAAAGGGAATATTGAGAACTAATAGGATTGTGCAGGAGCAACTTATAATTCACAACTCTATATATATATATATATATATATATATATATATATATATATATATATATATATATATATATAACAAGTTCTAGACAATAAACAGACTCTTAATTCAATTAATGAAAAATGTAGCATGATTTTTTAGAAGAATACCTTCATAGTGATGTGAGGTTGGTAAGGTCTACTAGCTCCCCACAAAATGAAGCAAAAGAAAGCAAAAAAAGCTCCAAAAGCCATGAGAGCAATCAAAAATAGGCAGCGTCTTGAATAGGGTTGATTCATATGATCATAATCAAGATCCTCTTCAATCACAGCACATTCTTGCCACCCTTTCCCACTTCTTCTACGATTGTAACCCCTGGCCCATCGCCAATTCCCCGAAAGGCGGCTAGAGGAAGAGTCCCTAGATGAATAAGAAGGGGAATCAATGGGGCTGTGATACGCAGGAGTATTTTGCATGGAGGACGATGACTTATCAGCATCATCGTGGGAATCACGTGATGGGCTCTGTACATAGTAAACTGGCAGTTTTGGAGATGTAAGAGACGATGATGTTGCTGTGCTTGCATTATCAGATTCATCCCTGCTGTTCATCATCATCTTCTTCCAAGATTTACAATCAGAAAACTCACATGCCAAACACTGATGCCACAAAAAATCCCCTTTTTTTCAGTAGCTAAGGGAACTTTTGTATTGTAGTAGTTAGTTTAAAGATTTTGTCCTTTTTCCTGTTGCGAGATTATTTATTAAAAGCACAATTTTTGGTTGGTTTTCACAGACAGATGTATGCTGTTCTGTTTCATCATAATGATGATTACTGGAATCTGTTTACAATGTATCTCTAGGTTTTATGGCTTTTTCTTGCCTCCAACATAAACTTCGGTATTTAAAGCAATTTTAAGGTTGCCTTTTAAAAAGCACTATATATAAAAGGAAAGAGACAGTTACTTAGGTGTAACACCTCGTAACGTCCGAAGAGGAGGAGACTAGACTTGGTACAATAAACTGTGTTTATTCGTCTAGAGGACCCTTTTGGCAGTTTCAGAAATCCCGAGTCCTTGCCATATTAACAGCTCCACTTTATGCGTATGGAACTCTGCAAATCTATATCTATATATTATTAAAAGGAGAGGAAAACTTAAGCCAAGTGGCAGCCTAAAAAAATGCCACATGGAATAATTGGTTACTAATTAGTTATTTAGTTTATAATTAGTTATTGGTTACTTATTATTGAATTTAAATACATATCAAAAAAGAAAATAATAAAATACAATAAAAAAACTACCATATATATTAATTGGTTACTTTATTTGGATTAATAAATATAGATATCTTATAATTAAATATAATAAAAAACGAAAAAAAAATATATAAAAAATAACTACCCATTCCAATTGGGTGGGAGTAGTTTCAAGTTTGAGTTTTTAAATTATTTTTAAATAAAAAACGAAATTAAAAAAAATAATGAATTACCAATTCAAATTGGGGTTTTAAAATTATTTTAAAATAAAAAAATGAAAAATATTACCAATTCAAATTGGGGAGTAGTTTCAAATTGGAGTTTTAAAATTATTTTAAAATAAAAAAAATGAAAAATCTATTTATATATAATATACATATAAAAAACGAAAATGATAAAATAAAATAAAAAGCTAACATATATATATATATATATCGAGAGAGAGATCTTCTATTTATATGGAAGTTGACTTAGCCACCAAGCAATGAACCTAGAATCTCTCTAAATTATAGAGCATTCACCATAAAATAACAATTCTATTGAAATAACAAGATGAACTTAATTTTAAAACAAAAATTAACATGATTAATAGTAGTCATTGCAAATACTTAAGAAAAAAGGTCATCAAAGTAATGCTTACTAGTTTAATAGGTCAACTAGTGAGTCGTAACCGCGACGGGTATCGCGCAATGCGCCGGATCCGAGTATTAAAAAATATTTGTCACTTTTGATGTAATTTTTTTGCCACGTTACCTTTGAACGTATGTCGACAATTATCTATGCATTAATCCTTAAATTTATATAAATAATGAATAGGATATTGTTGAAATTTTCTAATGTATAAGGTGAAAATCTCTATTAATTTAAGGGCACATTATCATGTAGTCAATATAATTTTGTCGTTCATGATAATTTTATTTATTATATTTCTAATATTTAGTATGAATTATATTGTTAATAGAAATTTGACACGCTATGTCATTATAGAATTCACAGGTTCTCTATGCTCATCCTCATTATTATATATATAAGGATACTGATGAGATCTCATTGTGACTCCTCCCTTATTATCATATTTAGTATTATAATATTTATATTATATATTTATTTATATATAAATAGATTTTTTGGTTCTTTTTTTAAAAATGATTTTAAACTCCATTTGAACGACTCCCGCAAATTTGAATTAGTAATTCATTATTTTATTTAATTGTTGTTTATTTGATTTAAAATTATTTACAAATGACCAACTTGAAACCTTCCCGATTTGAAATGCGGTAGTTTTTCTTCATCTTTTTTCGTTTTTTTATTGGTAACCTTTTTTTTTTGGTTTTTTATTTTAAAATAATTTAAAATAATCAAACCTTGAAAAACTACTCCCACCCAATTTGACTGGGACAGTTATTTTTTTATATTTTATTTTTCCTTGTGCTTTTTCATCATATTTATTATACGATATATATATATATATAGCGTATAGAGTATATAAGTATAAGTAACTATATATAATCGTGATAAATGTAATCAATTACGATATATGTAGGCTTTTATTTAGTTTGTGAGTGTAGTGTTTGTTAATATGTGTATATTATAATTAAATAGGATTTCTTCATTGTTTGTGTTTATTTCAAAATAATTTTTAAAACTCCAATTTGAAACACTGCCCAAATTTGAAGTGTAATTCTCATTATTTTGTGGTTTATTTTATTTTTTTTTTTTAAAACTGCCCAACTCTGAAACTTGCTTCCCAATTTGAATGGGTAGTTTTCTTCTCTCATTTTTCCGTTTTTTTTAGGTAATTTTTTTTTTGCTTTTTATTTTAAAATAATTTCTATAAACTCAACTGTGACAACCAGACTAATCCCACGAAATTTAAATGGGTAGTTATTTTTTATATTATTTAATTTTTTCATTTTTATTATATTTAATTATAAGATATCTATATTTATTAATCCAAATAAAGTAACTAACTAATACATATATATAATATATATAATATATATATATATATATATATATATATATATATATATATATATATATATATATATGGTAGTTTTTTTATTTTATTTTTATTATTTTCATTTTTTATATGTATAATATAAATAGATTTTTCGTTTTTTTAAATTTAAAATAATTTTAAAACTCCAATTTGAAACTATTCCCCAATTTGAACTGGAAATTCATTATTTTTTTAATTTTGTTTTTTATTTTTAAAATTATTTTAAAACTCCAACTTGAAACTACTTCTCGATTTGAATGGGCAATTTTTCTTCTCTTTTTTCCTTGTTTTTTATAGGTTAATTCTTCTTTTTGATTTTTATTTTAAAATAATTTAAAAAACTCAAACTTTACTCCACCCAATTTGAATGGGCAGTTATTTTTTTATATATTTTATTTTTGTTGTTTTTTATTATATTTTAATTATAAGATATCTATATTTACTAAATCAACAAAAGTAACCATTAATTATATATATA
>NW_017671615.1:0-15612 GCF_001879085.1 Nicotiana attenuata
ACGTGTGCCCATAACCAGCAAATCCTACGCCTCACAGCACAGAAAAAGTAACTCCTAGATCTCCTCAGCTCACTAACAAGTTCAATAACGATCGAATTAACCTGTCCCTCAACAATACAACTTGGGACTAACCAAGTAACTCAAGCTACATACGTAGCCACGCTGGCCTGCCAACGAACTCAATACTAAGAAGTCCGAAGCTGCTCCTTCCACTACTATAACCCCTGCCAGAGCCGTACGATACGGTGTCCGGCACCAATTAAGTACCGAAATCCACAATCTCACCCGGCGATATGTCCGGCCACAAGAAATGCATCCGAACAGTCCCTCAATACTGGAACTGAATCAATGGTAGAAGCCTCTGCACTGGCATCCGCCACGAAGGCCCAATCAAGAACATCAATCCTTTCCAGCCATCCGCTGGTCCTTGAAATATAAACCATTCTACTAGAACATAGTCTAATGCACCTTGCCACGCAGCCTGTGGCATTTTCCGACATAGCCCATAATGCAATAGTTCAAAATCTTCCAACACTAAGAGAACCAGTCTGAATTCCAACATCACAACATAGCCTGTACATCAGAACTCCATATAACACACAAATCATCATACCTGATCCCAATTTCCACCGTGCGAATACATGCACACATTTGATACTCCTTCATTCCACGACAGATACTCGATATTTACCTGTGCTACCGAGCAAACTCGAATACCACCAGTGGACCCAACAAGAACATGCCGCACTACTGCCGAAATATAATCAGTTTAATCACATTACCTATTTTTTTGAGACATATACTCTCATCAAATCACTTCCACTTAGCAATATCATTTTCCCCAATCATCCGAAGATCATTTATCTAACCACTTAGGAGGAATCACTACACATCCCATGCTCTGCATGACATACACAGGTCTTGCTCAAATTCTTACAATACTGACACGACGGATGAGACCTGTACACATTCATAACTACTACCGAAACAACAATTCATTAGTTCTATATTCTTGGCAAGAACTATCACCTCATTCTGAGCCAAACAATGGTCTTAGCTCTTTAATTTTACTTCACATACTCAGGTTGCACTGATCTCAAATTCAATGATCTTGTCTTACCCAGTACGAACTGTTCGGGCAATAAGCCACTCCAGACATAATTATAAGTCGTATATGATGCCCCAATGTGCCAATAGGCTACCAATTCGAACGCAATACAAAAGAAAACGAGCTCTGGAAGGAACTACCGAATCCTACGCACTAATACAGACTTTCCTTGGAAAACAGGTAGCAAGGCATACAAAGATAGCGTATAGAAAACTATACTCGATTTCACACTGTTGCGGCGTGCAACCCGATCCGGATAACATACCCATGGCGGCGTGCCACCCGATCCACACATAGATCTCGCATAAGGAGATACACGTCGAGCCAAATCTGCTCATTATAACAAAATACCGAATATCGTTCATGAGCATGCTAAGTGCATAATATCATCCCTGAGGGATATTTAGCGTTATAAACTACAAAACTCGAGCACAACTGAGGTGCGATATACAGTCTGAATTTCAAGAGCCAAGCTGCTCAAGTAACATCATTCCTACGCGGATTCTCAACACATACGCAATTTCTCGAGTCATTTCACAAATCACACGGCGTAATGCAACACTACGCGAGATATCTGGCAATGAAGCATCAACCTAACTACTCCTCCATGAGGACCGCGTTACAAAAATGCACACATCTGGCCTGATATAGATCCATTATTCACATTAAGTCCATCCACCGACTTCAAGCCGATTCTGCTCACCATGAACCAATTTGACAACCTTTCAAGGGTCCATAATAACTCCCTTTTTTCTCATAACACACAAGAACAACCATCACAATCGGGGTAATCCTTCCCAGTTCACAACCCAATATGCCAAGTGCCCTCCAGGCATGAATTTCTCAATTTAACGACACCACCACAACCTTGATACTTGGTTTACATCTTTAATCAGTCAAGTGACTACATGACACACTTATATAATCTTCTAGTGGGACACACTCCCACAACCTACCGCAACAATATTTGGGGCGTACCTCCAAACCACCGGTCGCACTAACGCTGAAGAGCGATCAAGAATCATTAGCCAGGACCAAAGCCCTTTTTTTACAAAACACCGATCTTAGGTGACGCTGAAGACAATACCAATTTACCTTAACAATCGAAACTTCTTTCCTGCTCATCCGAGCTCATGACATCTTTGTCAAAATTTTCCCTTCACTCGTGCCATTCCCGGCCCAATCTCCACGACCAGAGCTGATTCACCAGCATGCATCAAATCAGAACTAACATAGCACATAACCACCAATCTGCTAACCAATAGCAAGCTCCCCAACTTGGCTCGAAGCCATATATCACAACACACTATACTCATAACGCATATGCTCCATTGCTGTCGTAATACCATAGTGAGATTGAACTCGCTCTTCCATAAGCTTGTGGAAACTCAAATCATCTGGAATTTTAACTCTTCTGCATTTTCTTGCATTCACTCACATAATAGTTAAGCCTACCCTCCAGGCGACCAAATTTTCCTTCCCAAAATTTCGGCAGAGTTTCCCTTGTAATTGGGCCTATCCACCTGCCAGAGAATCACCAAAACCATCCTAGAAACACGGCCACAACTTGGCAAGCATCACAATGTATATCAACATAAATCTCAATATTACATGTATTATATTGTCAAAATTGATACATGGGCATGGGTTGCACCTATTCGAATCATAACACATAGAAGATACCTTTCGATCCTCCACTATTGGGATATTCAACCGAGTAAGAACATATTCTCTCCTTAATGTTTTCGACCTTCACGGTGTGCTCCTCGACATAGATTTCGTCATAATACATTTACAGAAGCGATCTTAGCTCCCAGACTTATCTAACTAGTATAACAAATGGTTTCCCCTCATAAGCCAATTACCCATTAGCTTTACCTTTAGTTCATGTTTTTGTATACCTTCCACTGTCATACACACTACACAGTACCAACATACTCATTACGTAGCTATCCAGCAGCCATTCCCACAATTTGGGACAGTACTGAACATATAAGTTCATAACTCCAGCTTACAAAATCAGCACCTTGGTGCTCAAGCCATAAGCAAAGGTCCGGCCTCATGTCCTCCAGACTGGCCCAACATCAACTCACGGAGATTACATCTCGCCCCCCCTCGATCGGGGAAGCACAAGCCATCAAGGCACATATAATACGGAGCGCTCACGTGCGCATACAGACGTGTGGAAGGAATTTCAAGAGTTATATCTCAAGCTGAATCAAGTACGCACGATAAGAATTCCAAGAAAGTGAAGTTTTCCTAAAGGTTCTGCAGCCTCTCGTGGAGAAATACAGGCGTCCCCGTATCGTTCCACGAGACTCTACTAAACCGGCTCATGACTCATGAGGCCTAGTAACCTAGGCTCTGATACCAACTTGTCACGACCCCAAACCTGGTCGTGATGGCGCCCAACACTAATGCTAGGCAAGCCCGACCATTTACTCTCTCAACCCGGGCACAAAGCTCAAAACCAATTAATCAGATGCTTAGAATAAAATATTAATACTCATAGTTGAAATACTCAATTAAAATAATGCGAAATACCGACATAAACTGTAACTCCCAAAGACCTGGGGTCATGAGTCTAGAGCCTCTAACTAATACAGAGTCAAGAAACCTCAAAATAAGTATGTTCTAAAGTACGGAAATAATAAAGGGATGAGGGAGGAGTCGGGTCCCGCGGACGTCATAGCAGCTACCTCGACCACTCCTGGAACTCTGGAAACCAGCGGCTAGCTCAACTAAGCTCCCGAAGTACCTGAATCTGCACACAAGGTGCATGGAGTAGGGGTGAGTACTACCAACTCAGTGAGTAATAAGCATATAAAATGTCTGAAGATAAGAAATCCACGAAATGCCACAAAGTAAAGCTAAAACTAAGATTCCAACACCTAACTACGAACCAACAACAAAACAACTTCAAATATATCGGTCAAGTATAATGTAAGGATGCAATGCACATGACCGCTACGGCGCGTAGCCCGATCCATTTAACGTCGACGGCGCTCACTGGGGTGTGTACAGACTCCGGAGGGGCTCCTTCAGCCCAAGCGCAATATAATCATACCATTCGCTACGGCGTGTAGCCCGATCCATACTCAGTCCACAATATGCATATGAGTCACGTAACAGATTCAATTAATTTCCCAATTTCCAATTTATTAAGAAGAATATACTTTAGATATTAAACTTAAGGAAAAGTGACTTAGCATTTCATAACAGTGATTAAACACAGGACTGAGATCAATGATTACACAAAGCATGCTATCACAATGACATTCATCCTCTAAGGATGCTACAGATCGGCACAAGGTCCCAAACACGGCAATAAGCCCAGATATATCCAATACAGGGTGCGTATCAGTCGCCAATATAGAAACATTCTTGTTCGGGATGGACTAAGTCTCAATCCCCAGTCATAACCAATCCCGCACCTGCCATGGGGTGCGAGTCACGCCCTACAATAGCGTCACAATGTGATAAGCCGGGGTTTCAACCCTCAGGCCATCATATACACCAACTACTCACCTCTATCCGGCCGTTTAATGGTCCGCAATGCCTTTTCCTTTCGTATCGACCTGATCGCGCGTCGAATCTAGTCAAAATCACAACGAATACATAAATATGGGTTAAAGAAACATAACCCAATCAAAAATACTCGAAAAGTACTAAAATTCACGAAGTTGGTAAAACCCGAGCCCCGGGCCCACTTCTCGAAAAATTCCAAAAATCACACCAACGGATTCCTCGTCTCGCCACGAGTCCGTACATATAAAGTTTACCGAAAACGGGGCTCAAATGGCCTTTCAAATCCTAAAAATTTGTTTTCAAAAACCAAGCCCTAGTTGTTCACAATTTCTACCCACTTTCATGAATTTGAGTGTTGATTCTTCCATAAAATGGTGTTTTCTAGTCAAGAGACTTACCTCAAATCAATACCCGTTGAAAACCCTCTTCAAATTGCTCAAAAAGCTCTCTTGGCGGAGTAAAAACGTTTTTCTTATCTTCTGAAATTCGCGAACACTGATTCATTAAAACCCTTCAGCAATTTTCGCTTCCGCGGTCCCGTAACCGCTTATGCGGGACCGCTTCTGCGGCCATATGACCGCTTATGCGGTTTTTCATTAAATCCTTGGCCTTCCGCTTTTGCGCCCAACCATCCGCTTCTGCGAATCTCACCATTCCACTTCTGCAGCCTCATTTTCGCCTATGCGGACCCGCTGAAGCGATACCCCGTCCGCTTTTGCGGAATTACCCCGGTCCCTCATGGACCGCTTATGCGATCTCTTAGCCGCATCTGTGGAACCGCTTCTGCGTCTCCTTTTCCGCAGATGCGGAAATACCAGAAGCCAGGTGCACCAGACCTGCAACAAACATCAGGATTCTCCATTTAACCACCCGAAATAACTCTGAGGCCCCCGGGACCTCAACAAATAGCACCAACACACCCCCAAGACCTTATTCAAACTTGTTCCAATCATCAAAACACTATCGTTAACATCAAAATCATCGAATTACCACGGATTCAAGCCTAAGTTAAACTAAAACTTACGAAACCTGCATTTGATCTAAAACCCGTCCTAAACACCTCCGAATGATCTGAAACTTTGCACGCATATCCAAAATCACCTAACGGAGCTACTGCAACTCTCAGAATTCCATTCCGACCCTCGGATCAAAATCTCACCTACCATCCGGAATTCACCAAAATCCAACTTTAGCCAATTCAAGCCTAATTCTACACCGGACCTCCAAATTCAATTCCGATTGCGCTCCTAAGTCACAAATCATCCCCCGAAACTAGTCGAATCATCAGAAATCCATTCTGAGCCTTCTAACTCATAAGTCAACATTCGGTTGAGTTTTCCAAACTAACCTTCTCATAAAGAGACTTATTGTCTCATTTCTAACCGAACTCTAACCGAATTACTTCAAATTCTCCAAACACATATAATGAAACATATAGAAGCATAAAACGGGGAAAACGGGGCGGTAACTCCCGTAACGACGGGTCGGGTCGTTACATCATCACTTGCTTTAAATTAAAATATGTATTTTTGAGGCCTTGAAAACCTTACTTAGAGTCACCTGGATTTGTGTGCGCAGTCCGGGCGTGTAGCCGAAAAGCTTAAATATGAAAATATGTGAAAAATGGTAAAATTTGGCTATAAAATGAGTTAATTTGACTTCGGTCAACGATTTGGGTAAACGGACCCAGACTCGTGATTTGACGGTCTCGGAGGGTCCGTAGGAAAATATGGGACTTGAGCGTATGCCCGCAACCGAATTCCGAGGTCCCGAGCCCGAGAAATGAATTTTTAAAGGAAGTTGTTTTCTGAAATTGTTTAAGGAAATTTGAAATGAAATTTGATTAGAACACGATGGTATCAGGCCCGTATTTTGGTTCCGGCGCCCGGTACAAGTATTAAATATGATTTAAGACGTTCCTATGAAATTTGGTGAAAAACGAAATCCATTTGACGTGATTCGGACCTTAAATGCAAATTTGATGTTTAAAGAAGTTTTGAGAAATTTCATTGATCTTGAGGTTTAATTCGATGTTCATGATGTTATTTTGGTGATTTGAGTATACGAATAAGTCCGTAGAATATTTTTGAGGTTGTGTGTATATTTGGTTTGGAGCCCCGAGGGCTCGGGTGAGTTTTGGATAGGCCACGAGGTGAAATTTTGGACTTAGAAAATTGCAGGCCTGCAGGCATCGCATTTCCCAAACTTTCTTCGCAATTCCCAGGTTCGCATTTCCCAAACTTTTTTCGCAATTCCAAGGCTTCGCATTTCCCATACATTCTTCGCAATTCCCAGATTCGCATTTCCCAAACTATTTTCGCAATTCCCAGATTCGCAATTCCCAAACTTTTTTCGCACTTCCCACATCTAAGACCTGCAATTTTATACTTAGCCGATTTTAAACCCCATTTTTCATATTCTCTCAAACACAAACACACTTAGGCGATTTTTCAAGAATTCCTTCTTCTCCAAATCAATTGTAAGTCGTTTTTAACCAACTTTCTTCAATTCTTATCATCTTTTAACATGATTTTAACTTAAAATCAAAGATTTTCAGGGGGGAAATTGGGTGTTTTGGGTAGAACCTAGGTTTTTCAAAAACTGGGGATTTAGACCTCGATTTGAGGTCCGATTTCAAAACAAATTATATATTTGAGTTCGTGGGGGAATGGGTAATCGGGTTTTGGTTCGAACTTCGGGTTTTAACCACGTGGGCCCGGGGCAATTTTTGACCTTTTTTGCAAAATTTTGGGAAATTCATTTTCATGCATTCAAATTGATTCAATTAGCGTTTATTGATGTAATTAAGTAATTTGTGACTAGATACGAGCGGATTGGCGGTGGAATCAAGGGGTAAAGCTATAATTGAAACTTGAATTGTGTTCGTGGCATCGAGGTAAGCGTTTGGTCTAACCTTAGCTTGAGGGATTAGGAGTGTGTCCTATTCGCTATTTGTTTTCTTGTTGAGTACGACGTATAGGCATGGTGACGAGTATCTATACGTTGGTGTCTAGCATGCCCGTGGGTCTTATATTGTGATCTTCATGACTTCGTTGTATCTTTCATGTCTTGGTGATGGACTCTATATATTTATGTAAAGTTGTGGAAGGAATTGTGACCTATGAACATTTAAGGAGCGTTGGCTCAAGTTGTGTAACGAATTGTGAAAGTGTAAGTGATAATTGAATCTCTAGAGCATTGGCTCGAGTTATGAAGTGAATTGTGAAGTAAAAAGTGAGAAAGAAAAGAAGTTATTATGTTGATACCCTTGCCGGGCTATTGTTGATTTATTGGTTATCTCCCTTGCCGGGATGTTGATATTACTAATGTTGTTCCCTTGCCGGGATGTTGATATTACTGATGTTGTTCCCTTGCCGGGATTTATTTGTTGAATTGTTTCTCCCTTGCCGGGATCTTTATTATAATTTTATTTATTCCCTTGCCCTATTGTTTGTGATTGTTGTTTGGGTGAGGAAGAGAGTTAAAGCACGGAGGGTGATGCCATGCATTATTTGTTTCGTGAGGAAAGAGTGTAAAGCACGAAGGGTGATGCCGTGCACTTATTGCCGTTTGTTATGATTTCTTGTTGTTATCAGTTCAAGTGCGTTAATTATCTTATTCCACTATTACTGTGATTCTTTATGTTGGCATTTTCATTTATTGTGTTGCTTGTTATTATTGGATCAAGGTATCCTTGCGCAACATTATGCCTTGAATTTATGCTATAGTTGCTACATGTTTATGTGACTTAATTGCTACTTGACATTTAGCATACTAAATATTAAATTGCCTATTTGCTCCTTAAAGTCCATAATTAATTGCTACTTGTCTTTATTTGTTTTTCCTCAGTGAATCATAATTATTGTGTACTTTGTTGTTATCACGATCCGGATTTCCCACCCTCGGGAGTCGTGATTACGCCTACTATTAGGAGCTAGGCAAGCCAACTATTTATTATCTCTTTTAGCAAACCTCGACATTAATAAAAATAATGAAACATTTAATAGAAAAGCGAAAGTCTTAAATATAAATAAACGGAAAACAATGCGGAAGTTCAGTACAACTCTACCCAAGAACCGGAGTCACAAACTCACGAACGTCTAGAGAATGCTAAATACAATGTCTGAATAAAAATATAATTCTGTTTGTTCCGGTACAAAGGATAACAAACTAAAGTAAAGATAGAAGAGACTCCGGGCCATGCGGACGCCAGCGAGGCTACCTCGGGATCTCTGGACTGAAGTCAGCTCCCGAAACTCCTACTGCTGACCAAAAGCTACTCTTGATAGTTCTCTTGATATTTTGTTTTTACCTGTTATTCCCCGAAGCATGTTTCCCCCTTCCATCTTTACTTGTTTATTCCTGCTTTACTTTCTGATGTATATTATATAACTGCACAGGTTTATTTGATAGTCTGGTCCTAGCCTCGTCACTACATCGCCGAGGTTAGGCTAGGCACTTACCAGCACATGGGGTCGGTTGTGCTGATACTACACTCTGCACTCTTTTGTGCAGACCCCAGTGTTGTGGACTTCGAACCGCAGTGAGATTGCTGATTCTTGATCATCAGGCGACCCGAGGTAGTCCTGCAGGCGTCCGCAGGCCTTGGCGTCTCCTTCTATCTACTATTCCCGTTTCTTTCATACATTTCTAGAGACAATGTTGTATTTATTTCTTTCAAACCCTTTATTTGTAGTATTCTTAGACCGTCTGTGAAACTGTGTCACCAGTTCTGGGTAGTCGAGACTCAAACAGTTGTATTGGATTCATGTTCAGCTAGCGTATTGCTTTTTCTTCCGCTTATGTTAAATTCCGCTGTTTAAATGATATTACTTCGAAATTGTTAATGAATATAAAATGGGTAAAAAGGTAAATTATTCAAATAATTGGCATTCCTAGCTCACATTAGTAGGCGTCATCACGACTCCCGAGGATGAAAAATCCGGGTCGTAACAATCGTCTACCCAACTTACCCATGAACAAATAGAAAATACATTACATTAATTAGACAATGATAGGTCAGGTGGACAACACCAGTTCATTATCAAACTACGTCATTAACAAGTTTCAAAATACATACACTCTCATAGTTTGATGTGGAACTTATGATACAAATACAACATCTTTTTTATTTGGAAATAATAAATATGATTAGAAGACATTAGCTAATTAGTCGAATAACAATAATATAAAACTAGAGACTACGTGATCAATTTTGGAACTTCTAGATTCTAGGGATGGGAGAATTAAATTAAATAATAATTTTCGAAGTGGATGTGATCACTAAAAAATTATTTGGACCTCACTAACATCCTATCCATTGTAATAGCAGAATTTGATAGGAGATTTAGATTTACTTGCATTACTTATTGGGACTCGTTATTTATATCGAATCCAATAATTTGACCTGAATAATAGAAAATCAAATTTAAAAAATATATTATAATTATTGTTAAGTGATAAATATGTCAAAAATTAAAATATATGTCTTTGTTATGAAATATTATATTTTGTAGTGGATGTCTATAACTCCTAAAGAAGTTACTCCCACTACTCTTTTCCATTATGTAGATAATTCCCACTACTTCTCACCATTATAGTTGTAACTCTCACACCTCTATAACCTCTCCATGATCTTCCTCCATGATCTCAAATATTTAATGTCATGTTTATGACATTCTTTTGTATGCCTCTATGTAATCCTATAAATAGAGGGTTTTAGCACCACATTGAATACACTTGAATATATGGAAGAAATAAGAATCTCTCCTCTCTTGCTCCTTACATTCTTGTCTATCTTCTTGTTTTATATTATTACTTTGAGCTAAGTTTCGTAACACGTTATCAGCACGAAAACTCTAGCCAAATTTTTATCATCTCCAAGTAAAGAGTTTCGGTCTTCTTCAGCTTAATTTCATGAGTTGATGCGCTGCAACGAAATTGTTGCATGGTCTTCATATATCATTCCAAAAAAAAAAAAAAAAAAACGTGAAGTTATAAAAATCCAACTGGAATTTCTATTAAAGAAGATAGAATTGAGATGCATGTTTGAATTGGCAGATTCGAAACTGGATTTAATTTGTTGCGATACGTCCATGTGTTTATTAAATTCGCTTCAATTGTCCAGGGAGTGTTTTTTTTCATTCTTCCTATATTCTCATTTTAATATTTGGGATTTAAGATTTGGTATCGTTTATATTACACAAAATATAATATTATTTGTGCAGGAAAATGAGTTGGTTGAATCAAGAAGAACCATTCTAGTATTTTGATTTGCCTATATTGTACGTGTGTGTAGGTAGTCACTTTTTGAAAATTGATGGAAAATATATATTGATGCGGGCATTAAAATTAGAAAATTTGATTTTCACAAAAAGAAAAAATGATTATGGCTCGAGGGTGAGTCTCAGTGTACTTTGGCTTATTATGCCATTGTTTGAGGGTAAGACGGTGGGTTCTAGTCCCACCGTGTCATAAGGGTAAGACATCGGGTTCGAGTCCTGGTGAACCATGATGATAAGAATTGGGTTTGAGTCCCAACTCATTATGGCCTAACATGCCTTTATATGGGTAATGCATTGGGTTTGAGTCCCAATGCACCGTATTGATGATATCATGATGACTAAAGAAAAATAATGTATTTTTCATGAAAAAGCATGAAGCTTGTCCCACTTGATTTGCTCAATTCTTGAAATGAATTTGGTAGCGATGCATAATATGTCTAAATGATGACAAGTGGTTGACCAATGAACGTGGCATGCCAAAGACCAAAATAATAATAGTCATCATTATGGTAAATGTAAAAAAGACAACATAAGGGTTCTCAAAATCCTTTCAAGGTGAAGGAAATATGTATCGATGAGGTCTGTTAATACGAGACACGCTCACATGATTATAGTCCATTACTTGAAAATGTGACTTGTGATAAGCATTGTAAATGCAAACTCATTCCTGAAAGTAAATGTGAAAATATATACTTCATGTGATAAAGATTATACATAATAATGTGCTTATGTATGGTTGAATAAATGCTACAACTCACATCTACGGGAGGTTTGAGAGAAAGAAAGATAATGAATATAAAAATATTTTGCCATGCCTTATAAAAAGTTATTAAAGGCAAAATTAAAGTAAGAAATGATTTTGCTTATGATGATTTTGACCATGACAATTATTATGATATGATTTTCTCCGTGAAGTAAACATTCACCATATGGATGGTGTGACAAAAGATCTTGTAGTACAAAATTAATTTAGAGCTTCGAAAGGACTACTTTGTTACTATCCGGATGAATGAAATTGTTCTTGACATTAATATTGTAGTAAGTCTCAAAAGAAACTTTTTAAGTTTCAAATGTATTAGCCAAAGTGGTTGGCAAATTGAGGCTATAAATAAAAAGAAGATCGATTATCTTCATATTACTATAACATACCGGGTAAATATGAAAGGTTACCCGACTTTTTTTCTATTTGTACTACAGATGTATAAGCATGATATGAAATCACATGCCATAGTAAATTAAATGTTTACTGAAATAAATATCAGTTGGCATGATCGGTTGACCATCCCGGTTTATTGATGCGAAAATTAATTGAGAATTCACATTGGCATATATTGAAGAAATAGAAGATTCTTCAAGAATTCTCTTGTGCTGCTTATTCTCATGATATACTAATTAAGGTTGGGACTGAATCCCTTGATTTCTGGAACGAATAGAAGGTGATATATATATGGGCCCAGTCACCTGCCATGTGGATCGTTTATTATGATATGATTTTAATAGATGCATCTATTGTATCGTCACATGTGCGTTTGTTATCAACTTGCACTTTGGTTTTTGCAAGGTTGTTTGCTCAAATTATTAGAGCACAGTTCCAGAATATATATTATGATAATTTATCTTGATAATGCTGGTTTAAATCCAAGTTGGTTTAGCAGAAATTGTATGCCTCCAATTATAGCTAAACCATTGGTTATGAGAACAAAACTCCCAAATAGAAATTTGGTATGAGGTGTATTATTTAATATACAACAACACTTGTACGCATCTAGCCAACAAGTTATGATAAATTCTCCCCATCACAATTGGTTCACGGCCAGGACCCAAATATTCCCATCTAGAAATATGGATATGCTATATGATTTAATTGTGCTGCCACAATGTACAAAGATGGGTTCCCAAAAAAGGTTGGAAAATGTGTTGGTGATCCCGACATTAAGGGGAGAAAATGGGCAACTGAAAAAGTAATACATGGAATGAATTATTATGAGTACAAGTAGATCCTCGTACAAGAAAATATGAACTTGAAGTTCAAGTGATAATTCATTTGCAAAATATTGCCATGCGCATTTGCTGACTCAAACTAAATGTCATAGTTCAGCTACTAATGCTCCAAATAGAATAAAGTCCATGATGGACATAGTCTATGGAACGCATGAAGCGTAATAGACTAATCGGTTCCAAAGATAAAACTCCTTAAAGAAGGAGAGGAGCAAATGTTCAAGATGGTCATAATAAGGAGGCAAGTGCTTTATAAGAGCACTATGACATCACACTTCATAAGACCTCATGGGAGAGGCTCAGGTACCTAAAAATAATGAGATAAAGAGATCTCAATAAGTTATGTCTTTATTGGGTAACGATGGAACCGATATAAAATGATCATCAACGATATTGTTGATATAATGTAGCGCTCAATATTATTAATATTGACGAGGATTTTGAGCTCAAATCTGTCATGGAACTTGGACAGATAAATGATTGGCCAAATGAAAAATACGCAATGAAAATTGACTTCACCTGAAAAATATGAAATTGGACGCATAGTCCATTGTGCAAAAAGTGAAATGAAAAATTGAGTCGATACACATAAAGACGACTTGTAGCACAAGATTTTTCGTAAATATTCCGGCATTTTATATGGAGATAAGTTCTCCTATGGTGGATGAAGTCCTTTTCAGGTTTTAATTTGGCAATACATGAAAAACTTGATATGTGTATAATAAAAATCCTTGAAGGATTTAATTTGTTCTGAAATATAAAGTTTCACCAGATCTTTATGAGGATTAGAGTAATCATGGTGCGCATGATTTATTTTCGTGTCTGTTGCAACTGGTGCACTAATGTATCTTGCTAGAACCATAAGTATAACAATATTTTAGTGAGATATGCTTTTACTCCTATGTATGTTGAAATACGATTAGTGTTATATTGCAAAAGGAATCTTTGATATAGATTTGTTTATTCTAACAATTATTGTCAAGGTTTTGTTGGTTATGAAAATGCAAGCATTTTTTGAAACTCGTTCTTGAAACAATCTATTTGTATATGAGGGTAATGCCATATTGTGATATTCAACAAGGTTCCAATTACATTGAAGATGATACTGCATGCATAGTTCAATTGAAAAAAGGACTATCGAAGGAGACAAAATAAAGCACATTCACCAAAGTTCTTCAACAAATTTGTTCAAGTGATAATTTGACAAACTTCTTCACAAGACATTGCGGATCTCAATATTAGAGAAGTTGTTATGCAATCTTGGAATTCGTGGTCTCCGAAGAATAAAGTGATGTTTTCATCAGGGGGAAGCAAATACGCGCTGTACTCTTTTTCCCTTAGCTAAGATTTTATCCCACTGGGTTTTTCTGGCAAGGTTTTTAATGAGGCAGCAAATAATGCGTATTACAAGATATGTGTACTCTTTTTCCTTCACTAAGATTTTTTCCCACAGGGTTATTCTTAGTAAGGTTTTAACGAGGCACATTATCTATAGACATCCAAGGGGGAGTGTTATGAAATATTATATTTTGTAGTGGATGTCTATAACTCCTAAAGAAGTTACTCCCAGTACTCTTCTCCATTATGTAGATAACTCCCACTACTTCTCACCATTATAGCTGTAACTCCCACACCTCCATAACCTCACCATGATCTTCCTCCATGATCTCAAATGTTTAATGTCATGTTTATGACATTCTTTTTTATGCCTCTATGTAATCCTATAAATAGAGGATTTTAGCACCACATTGAATACACTTGAATATATGGAAGAAATAAGAATCTCTCCTCTCTTGCTCCCTACTTTCTTGTCTATCTTCTTGTTTTATATTATTACTTTGAGCTAAGTTTCGTAACAGTCTTGTATTTATTGGATTAGTGTGAACACCAAATACAGATATATTTTTATCTCTCTACTATTCTAATTTTTTGAAATAAAATATATTGCCTACTCTTAAATGGCGAATAAGATATTTGGGAAAACTCATTTTCATGGATTTAATTCAAATATATCCACGTGTATTAACAAAAAAATGGTTGAGATGTGTAGTCAGAAAGAAAAGAAGTGAGGGGTGAAATGGTCAATTAAAACTCAATGAGTATTTTGTGTTAAGTCCAATTTCCAAGGTTGTTAGCTCAATCTAGGGGTGTTCATGGTTCGGTTTGGATCGGTTTTTCCCTAAAAAGAAACCAAACCAAGTAAGTCGGGTTTTCAAATATTAGAAACAAACCAAACCAATTAAGTCGGTTTTTTCTCGATTCGATTTATGTCGGTTTTTCGATTTTTCGATTTTTCGGTTATTTGTCGGTTTTTTCTTAAATATAACACATACACTACCAAACACATATTCCAACGGACACATTTTAAACGTAACACTATCAAATCAATTGCCCTTTGAGAAATCTATTATTTACCAAGATATATTGATGATAATTGAATCAAATAGTGATGAATAATTTAAGGACTCAATTAAAAATATATTATTTTTAACACGAAATGGATTCCTACACTTAACAAAAGAAAACTACCAATCAAACTAGAATGTAATGAAAACTACCAATCAAACTAGAATGTAAAGATAAAGAACTATACTAAAAGTGCAAACTATTAACATTTACCATAAAACTTTTGATAGTTATTATAAAAATATACATATATATATACACACACACACACACACACACACATATATA
>NW_017671615.1:15631-44500 GCF_001879085.1 Nicotiana attenuata
TATATATATATATATATATATATATATATATATATATATATATATATATATATATGTGTGTGTGTGTGTGTGTGTGTGTGTAATAATAAATTTGAAATAGCTACTCCTATAGTCGGTTTAGTTCGACTTTTTTCGGTGTTTTTCTGATTAAAACCAAAACCAAACAAAATTTGATCGGTTTTTAAAATTCAAAACCAAACCAAACCAAAAAGTATCGATTTTTTTGGTCGATTTGGTTCGATTTTCGGTTTGGTTCGATTTTTCGGATTTTTACGAACACCCCTAGCTCTATCCCTTGCGACAAACCTTAGAGGAAAATGACAATTCCTACCTAAAATTCCGTTAAAAATCTTATTGCAATAGACATTCACATTACTTCTATTTTAGTTCTACAATGAGATATTTCAATATAAAAACAAACATCTAATTTTGGTTCAAATTAGTTTCCTCAACATATATTGTTCACATAAAAGTAATCTTATAAATGTCACAGTATTAAATTGTTCTAATTGAAAATGGTCTATAGTTAGAGTTTGAGGAGAAGAATTTTTGCTTAGAACTCGATTTCCGCAAGTTGATTCTTTTGTTCTCGCTTAATTTTAAAAAAATTCAGTGTCGAAATACAAGAGAGAAATTATTTATTTGAATTCTTTTGATTAAAATAGTTTAAAGAACGCCAGAGTCAATCATCTTGACTTACATTTGGATCGTTTAATTATTTCTTCTGAAATTTCGAAAATTCACTTCTTTAGTATAAACACTATTTTTGGTTTTTGAACTTTTTAGCAAAGGCTTAAGAGCTTGTTATACATCAAACCTCTTTATAACAACCTCGTTTGTCCCGATATTTTTTAGTTGCTATAGTAAGGTGCTGTTATAAAGGACATATATTAACATAACATAAAAATCGGTTCTGAAAAAATTTAGCTTTTACAGTGAATGATTGTTGATGATAGGCTATAATTACGTATTTTAGTCGCTTATTACACTCAAATTTACTGCAGTTTAGTTGAGTTTGCGCTTTAATCGCTAGTGTTTTGCACTAACGGTGTATTTTATGCCTTGTAGGAGCGATTCCGAGCTATATAGATGTTATGGAGTGAATTCAAGTGGTTTAAAGCGTTGAAGTCTGAGTAAAAGCCCAAGTAATTAAGCCGGGATCGTATTCGGGGATCAACGGATGATAGAGCAACAAAACGAAGAATCGAGTAGGCATATTGCGTACTGTCTAGTAAACTGCACATAACTCCTTGCTCAGAACTCCATTTGGGCTCCACAATATATGGTTGGAAATATAATTCAAAGGGCTACAACTTTCATATTTTACATTTTTCCAAATTCCAAACGGAACAGGGTGAAAAATGCGGCCTAAACCGCGACCGCGGACCTGAGGCGGGCTGAGGCAGTATACCTACCATATACCGCGCTCGTACCGCGGTCGGACCGCGGCTGCGGCGTCTAAACCTGAAAAAATGATCCTTTATCGCGTAGGAGAAGGTATAATTGTTTGGTCCCGACCCTACTTGGTATATATACATGGAAAAACGGTATTTTTAGAGGTTGGACACACTTTTGACATAATTTAGACCTAAGGAGGCGGAGGAGACCAATTTTTGACAAAGATTCGACCGAAGGAGGCAGAGACACAATAGGAGCAAGGCGGAGAATTCTTCTACGAGTTTTTCCTTCCTCTTTCTATTTTTCGTTGATGGTCATGACTTTTAGTATTGTAGTTTTACATACTATTATGAATAACTAATTTGTTATCTAGGATTTTGATAGAACCTTTTGTAGGATAAATTCTTGTTATGTTTATATAATTGAGCCGTTGGATTTCTCTACTTGTTCAACTACGTATTTATTGTTGTTGATTGAATGGCCATCGATTGATTGTGCCTATTTATTATGTGTTGCTTGAGAAAGGATACATATTTTGGTGGTTGTTGAACAATGTCACTCCTAACGTATGTGACAAATCAATACAGTGGTTTAAAGGCAGGTATAGAAATAACAAAGCCTTGACGTGGTCATAATGAGTGGTTAGATGAAGCCAACTAGCGAGTTCGAGAGAATATGTCTAGTAAATTGTTGTAGTTGCTCGAGAGAGAATTACGACATCTAAAGTGCTCACGATCAGTAGAGAATACATTGGCGAAATTGTAGGGAACATAGCTGGAAGGATTCCGAAAATTGGGGAAATCATAACTCTAGACCTCCTTAATTTAGTCTCCAATCCTTTGTCTCGTTAGTTGATAATTTTACTGCTTTGTAGTATTTGCTAGTTAATTAGTTAGAAATATAAATCTAAATCTTTATAATTTAGAAAATTGTTCAATCTTGTCTTCTTAGTGATTAAACAGATATAGCTAAGCCTTAGTTCTCCGTGGGATTCGACTCCGGACTTTTAGACCGGATTATATTTGCAGCGACCGCTTATTCTTATTAGGACGAGAGTTGGGCGTGATCAAATTTTGGCGCCGTTGCCGGGGAACTAACAGTGTAGTTGTAACTGTATATATTGCTAGGTTTCGAGTTTGAACTTTTATTTTGTTTGTTTTGTTTTTATTTTTGTATTTTTATTTTTATTTTATTATAATTGATGATTTGAGAAAAATGACATCTTGGAATTATGGAAATTTAGGTGTAGATAGTTCTACTATTGATCCTCATACATATTGTGAAGGAAATCACCCGTATAAAAATTATCAAAATATTCCTGAGAGCGAGTTATGTGAACCAACTAAATCTTATTTGTGGAATGTGTGTGATGTGTGTGGTGGTAAAAATGGTCACTTTTATGGTTGTGCTTATATTTCTTATCTTCCCCCAACCCCTTACTATGATGGTTCTACCTTTTCTTGTGAAGTTAATAGGAACAAAGAACCTGAGAATGCGGACCTGAAGGAGATCAAGGATATGCTAAAGTGCCTTCTAGAACAAAACAATGAGAAACAATTGCACATAGAAAGGCAAGAGGCAACTATTCGCAAGTTGGAGGCTCAATTGAGTCAAGTGGTTGGAGCTTTTAATGCTCAACAAGCCAATATTGAGGATAGTAGCCAAGAAGAGCATGAATTTGAGGTGTTAATTGGGGAGGTCAGAGTAAAACATCAACAACCTAGCCAACTACTAGAGTCAACTCTAGTATCATTGATGTTGAGGATGTTGAAAGTTCTGAAGTTCATGTGTTTGAGCGCATTGGTCCACACTCCAAGAATTTTTCACATTATGTTTGGATGATGATATGTAAATAGAGTCATCTGAGCCAATTGAAGAGTCAAGGAATGAGGAACAAGGTGCATATATTCTGGAATTCTTCTTGCGAGAAAGTCAGGATTACATACCTCATACAAAGACCAAGGAGTGCAGAATACTATATTATTTCCTTGGGCCAGTTAGATTCGCTCCACCTCCCCATGACCATAATCATAAGCTTGAATCAAAACTTGGGGTTCAATTCATAAGCTCGAGGTGGAGGCAAAAAGTGATTCACATCGTGCCACGACGTTAAATCAAGCGCTTATTGGGAGGCAACCCAGCTTTATTTTTTTATTTAGTTTATTTTATTTTTTTATTATTATATTATTTTTGTAGTGTCGATTTTTGATTTTCTAGGAGCATGGAAAGCAAAGCGATTGGAAGGATGCAACAACAAACCAAATGGTTGGAACTAAGTGTGAGGTACCCGCACAAAGGACCAAGCTTGGGAGAAGTTTGAGTACCCCATGAGCTGTTAGTGCTTCGGCCTTTGGCCTACTAGGGAGTCTCTTTTACCCTTTTATTAGTTAAGGTGTGCATTGGTGACAATGCACAATTTTAAGTGTGGGGTAAGGAGATTTTCTGGATGACTTTCTATGCTATTTTAGTTGTGTTAGTTTAATTGAATAGATTTTTTTATAAACAGAAAAGTGTAACGACCCGACCGGTCGTTATGAGCTCTAGCGCGCCGTTCAACAGTTTGAGGCCATGAGCAGCTTCAATTTAGGCATTATGACTTGTACGCGTGGTCGGAATTAAATTTCGGAAAGTTCGGAGTTGACTTGGAGAGGAGATTCTCATTTCTGAAGCTTTAAGTTGAGAGAATTGACTAGGTTTGGATTTCACAGTAAACGACCTCGGAATCGGGATCTGAAGGTTCTAGTAGGTTCGTATGATGATTTCGGACTTGGGCGTATGCCCGAATCGGGGTTTAGGTGACCCGAGAGCGCTTTGGCACTTGTTGTGGAAGTTAGCATTTTGGAAAAAATTTTATAAGTTTGGGTTGAAGAGAATTTCAGTGTTATCGATGTCCGTTTGGGATTCCGAGTCTGGGAGTAGCTCCGTATGGTGATTCTGGAGTTAGGAGCGCGATCGGAAGTGAATTCGGATGTCCGTGTAGCATTTTGGAGCCATTTGGCTAAGGATAGAAATTTGAAGGTTTTTGAGAAGTTTGACCGGAGGTGGACCTTTTTATATCGGGGTCAGAATCCGATTCCGGAAGTTGGAGTAGGTCCGTAATGTAGAATATGACTTGTGTGTAAAATTTGAAGTCAATCGGACGTGATTTGATATGTTTAAACATCGAAACTAGAAGTTTGAAATTCTAAAGTTCATAAATCTTGGATTGGGGGTCGATTCGTGGTTTTAGCGTTGTTTGATATGATTTGAGGCCTCGAGCAAGTCCGTAATGTGTTTTGGGACTAGTTGGTATAATTGGCTGGGGTCCCGGGGGGCCTCGGGTGGATTTCGGGTGGTTAGCGGATCAAAAATGGAATTTGCAAAAGGCCGAAGTTGTTGGTTGCTGGTATAACCGCACCTGCGAGACTAGGGTCGCAGGTGCGGAGCCGCAGAAGCGGTCGTCGTGCCGCAGAAGCGAAAAATAGACGGCCGGGCAGGGACCGCAGATGCGGTTGTTTTATCGCAGATGTGGGACCGCATCTGTGGAGGAAAGTGCGGAGAAGCGGATTGGGCTGGGAACCCCGGACCACAGAAGCGGCATTTGGTTTGCACCTGCGGGACCGCGGAAGCGGTCAAGGGACCGCAGGTGCGAAAGGACTGAAGGCAGTGAGCTATCTTTAAAAATCGAGTTTAGGCTCATTTCCTCCCATTTTCACTTCGGGTTGGGGGATTTTGGAGCTTTTGGAAGAAAGATTTTCTCCATCTATGTCAAGGTAAGTTGTTCCCACTTATTAGAGGCTAAATACATGGTTTTGTTTCGGATTTGAGCATGAAAATTGGTATAAACTTGGGGTTTTGAGGGAAAACCTAGAAAATTGATATTTTTGGATTTTGGCCACGATTTTGGATATGAAATTGAGAGTAAATTATATATTTGAGTTCGTGAGGTTATGGGTAAACTTTATCTTCGAAAAATTTCGGAATCCAGGCACATGGGCCCGAGGGCAGTTTTCTCAACTTGTCGATCGGGGTTAGAATTTGTTATAAATTAAATAGTAATGGGTAATTGAACTTATATTAATGGATTGGCATGATTTTTGGCTAGTTTTGGAGCATTTTGCATCGATTCGAGTCTTCGGAAGGGCGTGGAATGTCGGTTTTGAATCTTCGGAGCGAGGTGAGTCTCCTTTCTAACCTTGTAAGAGGGAATTATCCCCATAGGTGAGTTAATTGGTTATGTGCTCCTATTTGCGGGGGCTACGTACGCACGAGGTGACGAGAGTCCATGCGTAACTGCTATTATGCTTTAGTCCGGGTAGTTTAGGGCCCAAAAGCATGCTTTCTTGTAATACTTGCAACCTTGTTGACAAACATAAAATGCTTAAAACATATCGAACGTGTAAATGAATTTCTAAAAAAGGCTAGATATCTTTTCTTGACTTTTAAAAGAGAAACTTGCCTTTTCCTGAATATTTGCTCCTTGATGAATTATTGATTTGATTATTTGAATGTGTTTATCTATGGCCGAACGCCTCGGTAGATTAAATAGATGCAACTATGGTTCGCGCCATTCGACCCTCTGGCACTGCGCAGTTTAAATATTGTTGGATCGGGCCGTACGTCCTCGACATGATTTGCGCATGCTTGTATTGCTTGCCTTGGAATTTATTGAAGTGATGTTGTTCCTTCCCGGCTTGAGAATAAATATATAAATGACGAAAAGGAATTTGTAAATTTCCTATAAAAGAAAGAATTGTTTACTTGCTTCATTCTATTGAATTACAATCATGTTTATAAAAATCTACAATTTAATATATTACTGATATAACATTATTGGACCACTAGTAAGTGTCGAAGTCGACCTCTCGTCTCTACTTCTTCGAGATTAGACGGGATACTTACTGAGTACATGTTGTTTTCGTACTCATACTACACTTGCTGTGCATTTTTGTTGCACAAGTTTATGTGTGACTAGTGGCTTAGTGGCATAGCGGCATGGTTGATACGAAGACTTAGGTGAGCTGCACTTATCGAGATGACTCGTAGCCAGCAGAGTCTCCTTCAGAGTATTGTACTGTATTTTCATTTCTGTCCACTTTGTATACCGGACAGTTACTGTATTTTATTTCATTCCCTAGTAAATGCTCATGCACTTGTGACAGCGGGTTCTGGGATGTTTATGGGTTTATTCAGAAATCTAAAATTGTTAAATGTTTTATTTTTTATTCAGTGAAATTTATTATGTATTGTTTAAACGTATAAAAGAAGTGATTTCAGAAATATTTAAAACGAGAAGTTACTAGTTATTTGTTGTTGGCTTGCCTGACAATGGTGTCCGGCGCCATCACGATCCTCAGTGGATTTTGGATCGTGACAACATGGTATCAGAGCACTGGGTCCCCGTAGGTCTCACGAGTCATGAGCAAGTCAAGTAGAGTCTCGTGGATCGGTACGGAGACGTCTGTACTTATCTTCGGGAGGTTGCAGGACTGTTAAGAGTACTTCCCTTCTTGATTCCTCATCGTGAGACTTGATTCCTGGAAGCTTATGCCCCTGTTTCCTTCCTACTCAATCCTACGCGACGCAAATCGCTTGTCATAAATCGAGAATTGAAGAATTGTAATGGTACTACCGAGGTGGTGCGAGATGTTTTTCCCTACATAGTTGTCTGAGCTATTATCGTCGCCTTGTGGAAGGATTGTAATGACCCGACCCGTCGTTATGGGAGTTACCGCTCCGTTTTCCCCGTTTTATGCTTCTATATGTTTCATTATATGTGTTTGGAAAATTTGAAGTAATTCGGATAGAGTTCGGTTGGAAATGAGACAATAAGTCTCTTTATGAGAAGGTTAGTTTGGAAAAGTCAACCGAATGTTGACTTATGAGTTAGAAGGCTCGGAATGGATTTCCGATGATTCGACTAGTTTCGGGGGATGATTTGTGACTTAGAAGCGCAGTCAGAATTGAATTTGGAGGTCCGGTGTAGAATTAGGCTTGAATTGGCTAAGGTTGGATTTTGGTGAATTCCGGATGGTAGGTGAGATTTTGATCCGAGGGTCAGAATGGAATCCCGAGAGTTGCAGTAGCTCCGTTAGGTGATTTTGAATATGTTTGCAAAGTTTCAGATCATTTGGAGGTGTTTAGGACGGGTTTTAGATCAAATGCAAGTTTCGGAAGATTTAGTTTAACTTAGGCTTGAATCCGTGGTAATTCGATGATTTTGATGTTAACGATAGTGTTTTGATGATTGGAACAAGTTTGAATAAGGTCTTGGGGTGTGTTGGTGCTACTGGTTGAGGTCCCGGGGGCCTCGGAGTGATTTCGGGTGGTTAAACGGAGAATCTTGATGTTTGTTGCAGGTCTGGTGCACCTGGCTTCTGGTATTTCCGCATTTGCGGAAAAGGAGCCGCAGAAGAGGTTCCGCAGATGAGGCTAAGAGACCGCATAAGCAGTCTGGAGTGGAGTTGGGCAGTTCCGCAGAAGTGGGACACTTTTCGCCTAAGCGAGTCCGCAGAAGCGGACAGGAGGTCGCAGAAGCGGGTTTGGCCAGGAGGTGAGCTTCCGCAGAAGCGAAAATTGGTGTCGCAGAAGCGGCCCTTGAGTTTTAATGAAAAACCGCATAAGCGGTCATATGGCCGCAGAAGCGGTCCCGCATAAGCGGTTACGGGACCGCAGAAGCGAAAATTGCTGGGCGACAGAAGGGTTTTAAAATAATATTTCATCCTCGACCCTTTCATATTTTTCCTCCATTGTTGACGTTCTTAAGAGCTTTGAGCAAGGAAATTCGAGGGTTTTGACTGAGAATCGCTTGGAGGTAAGTTCCTTGGCCTAAATATTCGAATTTATGGTAGAAATTACATGTAAATTGTAGAAAATTCATCAAAAACGGGTCAAGCTAGGGCTTGGAAAGCTGTGATGTAAAAATAGAATTTGGAGGGTCAAACGAGCTCCGATTTTGGTAAACTTTATATGAACGGACTCGTGGCGAGACGAGGAATCCGTTGGTGTGATTTTCGGAATTTTTCGAGAAGTGGGCCCGGGGCTCGGGTTTTACCAACTTCGTGAATTTTAGTACTTTTCGAGTATTTTTGATTGGGTTATGTTTCTTTAACCCATATTTATGTATTCGTTGTGATTTTGACTAGATTCGACGCGCGAGGAGGTCGATACGAAAGGAAAAGGCATTGCGGACCATTCTACGGCCGGTTAGAGGTGAGTAGTTGGTGTATATGATGGCCTGAGGGTTTGAAACCCCGGCTTATCACATTGTGACGCTATTGTAGGGCGTGACTCGCACCCCATGGCAGGTGCGGGATTGGTTATGACTGGGGATTGAGACTTAATCCATCCCGAACAAGAATGTTTCTATATTGGCGACTGATACGCACCCTGTATTGAATATATTTGGGCTTATTGCCGTGTTTGGGGCCTTGTGCCGATCTGTAGCATCCTTAGAGGATGAATGTCATTGTGATAGCATGCTTTGTATAATCATTGATCTCAGTCCTGTGTTTAATCACTGTTATGAAATGCTAAGTCACTTTTCCTGAAGTTAAATATCTAAAGTATATTCTCCTTAATAAATTGGAAATTGGGAAATTAATTGAATCTGTTACGTGACTCATATGCATATTGTGGACTGAGTATGGATCGGGCTGCACGCCGCAGCGAATGGTATGATTATATTGCGCTTGGGCTGAAGGAGCCCCTCCGGAGTCTGTACACACCCCCAGTGAGCGCCGTCGACGTTAAATGGATCGGGTTACGCGCCGTAGCGGTCATGTGCATTGCATTGCATCATTACATTTTACTTGACTGTTATATTTGAAGTTGTTTTTGCTGTTGGTTCTTAGTAAGGTGTAGGACTGTTAGTGTTAGCTTTGCTTTGTGGTATTTCGTGGATTTCTTATCCTCAGACATTTTATATGCTTATTACTCACTGAGTTGGTAGTACCCACCCCCTACTCCCTGCACCTTGTGTGTAGATTCAGGTACTTCGGGAGCTTAGTTGAGCTAGCCGCTGGCTTCCAGAGTTCTAGGAGTGGTCGAGGTAGCTGCTATGACGTCCGCAGGACCCGACTCCTCCCTTATCCCTTTATTATTTCCGTACTTTAGAACTTACTTATTTTGAGGATTCTTGACTCTGTATTAGTTAGAGGCTCTAGACTCATGACCCCAGGTCTTTGGGAGTTACAGTTATGTCAGTATTTCGCATTGTTTTAATTGAGTATTTCAACTATGAGTATTAATATTTGATTTTAAGTATATGATTAATTGGTTTTGAGCTTTGTGCTCGGGTTGAGAGAGTAAATGGTCAGGCTTGCCTAGCATTAGTGTTGGGCGCCATCACGACCGGGTTTGGGGTCGTGACAAGGATATTTTGTCGTTTCAACTCAGTAGCGGTACTTTTGAGAGCTCTGAGGCTAGGCACAAGTTGCCATGATGCTATGAACGATTGTTCCGCAGTATTAATATGATGGTAGGATGTTTGCCTACGTATCGGGCAGTGAATGACTTGAAGGGAGGTTTACTCAGTGCATAATCTAGAGATTCGGTATTTTATTCCCGGCAGGGGAAAGGCAATCGGACTAAGGATGTTCAGATTTGGGTTGATGGAGTAATGAGACTTATTATTTGCGAGCGTGGTGGAGTTTTCTTCCATGATGAGGTGTCGTTGTCCTAATTGAATTTACTAAGTTCGCCGGTGTATGATCTTCTACAATTCGCCCTTGGAGCAGGATATTGCGAGATAATATTGAAGAAGCGACGGTCAGAGATCGCGAGGTGCAGTGGTTCAGGGTTGAATCGGTGTTTCTAATGTCGACGCCTCGAGAAAGGTGATCCCTGGAAAGGTTTAAAGTTAGTAGCGATTTGTGGGTTCAAGTGCTGCGAAGATAGATTGTATAAGGCAACACCTGAGCAGCAAAGGATGAAGAAGGGCATGTGGGAAGTGTCAAGCTGTGGTTAAAATTTCTAGAAGGCCAGGTATAAGAAGAAAGGTCGAGTAGTCGACTAAAGGGGTGAGCTTCGCCAAAGTGGGAGAGTAGCGGAGTTGCATATGGGTTTGTGGTAGGATGATCACGCACCTTAAGGAGAGTTTGGAGTGATGTGGGAATTTTAGTGATTGGTGATTTGAGCCTACGAATTAATTTGAAGTATGGACTATTATGCGGCAGGAGATTTGATATAACGGAAAGGAGCTGCTTGAAATGAAGAAGGATACAACCTAACTTTGAATTGGGAGGATGTTGTCGCACATTTAATTGATGTCCATGAGGGCTGAATGGACTTGTGCAGCTAGAGAGTAAGCTCGGACTCAGGATGGGTCATTGATGTCGTGGTGATTGTATCCCGTGCAGCAGCGTTGGAAGACTTCGGCACGTAAATTCCACAGGTGGGTTATCTCCAGTGAGCAGATCGGCGGACGCATGGTTGGCGAAGCTTCTGCAAAAAATTCTATTGGTTATATAGCAAAGAGATCGGTCGTGCGACTGTGGTTGATGATTCAGAGTATAAAAAGGAGTTTTACAGAAAGATTCTGAGATGTTGGCGGTTGATGGCGGAAGGATATGTCAATATGCGATTAAGAATACTGGTGAATTCCAGAGATTGTGTATCAGTGGCTTCAAGCTAAGTGGGAGAGTCCCACCGCCTCTGATTAAGGTAGCATGGTTAACTACTTGCGAGGTTTCTGGTTATTAGCATATTGATGGGTCATTTCAGCTACGGAAAGAACATAAGTAGTAATTCGAGCAAAGGAATTATTAAAGGTGTGCTATGGTTAGCCTTATTGGCTCATGTTCAGACTTGGGGAAGGTTTCAGGATTTATGCCTTATATAGGTGGGTTTCAAGGGAAATGATTCTGCCAGGTGCTTCGTCGAGAGGGTATTCGTGTTGTAGGAGATTTATGGAATTGATTATATTCGGGGCCAAGTCAGAGCAGGTGGCTCTCAGCAACGGTCCTAGTGGATTCAAGGGGGCAAAGCGTAGTGCCTTGTGATTTCGAGCCTATAGGTACAGTTAAGAATCAAGCTTTGTAGCAGCTTATGAGAAGAGGCACAGAATGTTCTATGATGTTTTGACTTGCAGTGTAGCCTTTGGGAGGTATGAAATGGTTCGTGGGATTTGAGACAGCATGGTCTCGTGATTCAAGGTCACTCGAGATGAGTGCGGATGGAATGTGTTATGTGTTGAATGGAGTTATTATTATTTCTAAGCCAATCAAGGATAAATTGGAAGAAGATAGATTGATTAGCCATAGTTGAAGTGGCATATTGGTGGCTTAGGCCACTACTTAGAGATTTGCATGTTCTACGATTATGAGGATTCACTCGCGTGTTGCTATGGTTCTCTTGGAATGAGTTAAGTAAAAAGTTTTTATATGATGCAGTGTTAATCTATTAGTGGTTCTGGAGTTATGACGAAAATCGTGTTCTATCGTATATTGGCATGTTGGGTGCAGTGAGTGGTATGGAATTTAAAGTGAGGATCAAGATTGCAGTTCGGTGTTGACAAGGATGTCACGAGCTCGGATGAGCGGTATGGAAATTTTCGATCTTTAAAGTAAGTTGGTATTGTCTTTAGCATCGCCTGAGATTGGTGTTTTGTAAAAAGGGGCTTTTGCATCGTGGCTAAGGATTTTTTATCGCTTTTCATCGTTAGCGCGGCCTATGGTTTGGATGTACAGAATTGTTGTCTGTTACAGAAGGTCGTGGGAGCGTGCCCCACAGGAAGATTGTATAAGTGTGGCATGTAGTCACTTGATTGATTGAAGATTTAAACCAAGTATGAAGACGGTGGTGATATCATTAATTTGAGAAGTTATGCTTGGAGGGCACTCGACTTATTGGGTTTTGGACTGTGGAGGATTACTCCGGTCATGATGGTTGTTCTTGTGTGTTATGAGAAAAACGGGGAGTATTTATGGACCTTTGAAAGGTCATTAGCCTAGTTCAGTGCGATCAGAACCAGCTTGAGGTCTGCGGAGGGGTTTAAATGTGAATATGTGCTCTATATCAGGCCAGATGTGTTCATTTCAGTAAGGCGCTCCTGGTGGAAGAGCAGTCAGGGTGTTATTTCATCGTCAGTTATTTCAAGTAATGATATATTGCGCCGTGTGAGTTGTGAGATGGCTTGGTGAATTGCTTACGTGTTGAGGTTCCGTGTAGAGATGATGTTATGTGAGCAGGATGGCTCTCGGGATTCAGATCGTATATCGCACCTCAGTTGTGGTTGAGTTTTGTAGCCTGTGGCACTATATGTCTCCCCAGGGATGGTAATATGCACTTAGCGTGCTGGTGACCGATATTCGGCATTTTGTTGTAATGAGCAATTTAGCTCGATGTATATCTCCTTATGTGAAATCTATGTGTGGATCGGGTGGCGCGCCGCCATGGGTATGTTATTTGGATCGGGTTGCACGCCGCATCAGCGAGATATTGAGTACAGTTCCCCGTATCTGTTTTTATGTGTTTCGTTTCCTCCTTTCCTGAGAGGAACCTATATTAGCTGTGTGCCCGCGTCGCATGCATGATTCGCGAGCGGGGTGTCTGTTCAAATATGTTGACCGCATCGCATGTATGATTCGCGAGCGGGGTAATTCGAATTCCTTTTCAGAGTTCGTTTTCCTTTTGTACCGCGTTCGAATTGGTGGCCTATTGGCACATTGCGGCATCATGTGAGACTTTTGACCATGTCCTGGGTGGCTTATTGCCTGAGCAGTTCGTACTGGGTGAGACGAGATCATTGGACTTAGGATCACTGCAATCTGAATATATGAAGTATATTAAGGAGCAAAGACCATTATTTGGTTCAGAAAGAGGTGATGGTTCTTGACAGGAGTATAGACCCTATGAATCGTTGATTCGGCAGTTGGTTATGAATTCCTACACATCTCTTCCGTCGTGGCGTTATTGTAAGAGTTAGAGCAAGACCTATGTAGGTCATGAGGTGCAATGGGAGCATCAGATTCGTGGAATTTCAATTTGTTCGATCAGAGAATGCTATTGTGGTCCTGTGAGTAAAGTGGTGCAAGGTGTGAATTCAGCTAAGATAAGCAGTCATGTTTTGGTGCTGTGTGTAGTTATTGATACGGTGAACGTATGTTTGAACAGGCATGACAGAGAATTCCGAATGATGGAATTGGGCTCTAAGGCTTATTTGCTTAAGTGAAAAAGGATATCTTCAGATTGACCGAGCTAGGGAGCCCAGCTGAGTTGTGGTAGCACGGGTGGGTGCTCGAGGTGTTAAACAGTGATTTCAGACAGCCCCAGCACAGTTCCTATCACGTTCAAGGATGAATGTATGTTTAAGTAGGAGAGGATGTAATGACCCGACCGGTCATTTTAAGCTCTAGCGCGCCGTTCAGCAGTTTGAGGCCATGAGCAGCTTCAATTCCGGCATTATGACTTGTACGCGTGGTCGGAATTATATTTCGGGAAGTTCGGAGTTGACTTGGAGAGGAGATTCTCATTTCTGAAGCTTTAAGTTGAGAGAATTGACTAGGTTTGGATTTCACAGTAAACGACCTCGGAATCGGGATCTGAAGGTTCCAGTAGGTTCGTATGATGATTTCGGACTTGGGCGTATGCCCGAATCGGGGTTTAGGTGACCCGAGAGCGTTTTGGCACCTGTTGTGGAAGTTAGCATTTTGGAAAAAATTTTATAAGTTTGGGTTGAAGAGAATTTCAGTGTTATCGATGTCCGTTTGGGATTCCGAGTCTGGGAGTAGCTCCGTATGGTGATTCTGGAGTTAGGAGCGCGATCGGAAGTGAATTCGGATGTCCGTGTAGCATTTTGGAGCCATTTGGCTAAGGATAGAAATTTGAAGGTTTTTGAGAAGTTTGACCGGAGGTGGACTTTTTTATATCGGGGTCAGAATCCGATTCCGGAAGTTGGAGTAGGTCCGTAATGTCGAATATGACTTGTGTGTAAAATTTGAAGTCAATCGGACGTGATTTGATATGTTTAAACATCGAAACTAGAAGTTTGAAATTCTAAAGTTCATAAATCTTGGATTGGGGGTCGATTCGTGGTTTTAGCGTTGTTTGATATGATTTGAGGCCTCGAGCAAGTCCGTAATGTGTTTTGGGACTAGTTGGTATAATTGGCTGGGGTCCCGGGGGGCCTCGGGTGGATTTCGGGTGGTTAGCGGATCGAAAATGGAATTTGCAAAAGGCCGAAGTTGTTGGTTGCTGGTATAACCGCACCTGCGAGACTAGGGTCGCAGGTGCGGAGCCGCAGAAGCGGTCGTCGTGCCGCAGAAGCGAAAAATAGACGGCCAGGCAGGGACCGCAGATGCGGTCGTTTTATCGCAGATGCGGGACCGCATCTACGGAGGAGAAGGCGCAGTAGCGGAATGGGCTGGGAGCCCCGAATCACAGAAGCGGCATTTGGTCCGCACCTGCGGGACCGCAGAAGCGGTCAAGGGACCGCAGGTGCGAAAGGACTTAAGGCAGTGAGCTATCTTTAAAAATCGAGTTTATGCTCATTTCCTCCCATTTTCACTTCGGGTTGGGCGATTTTGGAGCTTTTTGAAGAGAGATTTTCTCCATCTATGTCAAGGTAAGTTTTTCCCACTCATTAGAGGCTAAATACATGGTTTTGTTTCGGATTTGAGCATGAAAATTGGTAGAAACTTGGGGGTTTGAGGGAAAACCTAGAAAATTATTATTTTTGGATTTTGGCCACGATTTTGGATATGAAATTGAGAGTAAATTATATATTTGAGTTCGTGAGGTCATGGGTAAACTTTATCTTCGAAAATTTTCGGAATCCGGGCACGTGGGCCCGAGGGCAATTTTGTCAACTTATCGATCGGGATTAGGAATTTATTATAAATTAAATCGTAATGGGTAATTGAACTTATATTAATGGATTGGCATGATTTTTGGCTAGTTTTGGAGCATTTTGCATCGATTCGAGTCTTCGGAAGGGCGTGGAATGCCGGTTATGAATCTTCGGAGCGAGGTGAGTCTCCTTTCTAACCTTGTAAGAGGGAATTGTCCCCATAGGTGAGTTAATTGGTTATGTGCTCCAATTTGCGGGGGCTACGCACGCACGAGGTGACGAGAGTTCGTGCGTAGCTGCTATTACGCTTTAGTCCGGGTAGTTTAGGGCCCAAAAACATGCTTTCTTGTAATAGTTGCAACCTTGTTGACAAACTTAAAATGCTTAAAGCATATCGAACGTGTAAATGAATTTCTAAAAAAGGCTAGATATCTTTTCTTGACTTTTAAAAGAGAAACTTGCCTTTTCCTGAATATTTGCTCCTTGATGAATTATTGATTTGATTGTTTGAATTTGTTTATCTATTGTGGAACGGGCCGAACGCCTCGGTAGATTAAATAGATGCATCTATGGTTCGCGCCATTTGACCCTCTGGCAGTGCACATTTTAAATATTGTTGGATCAGACCGTACGTCCTCGACATGATTTGCGCATGCTTGTATTACTTGCCTTAGAATTTATTGAAGTGATGTTGTTCCTTCCCGTCTTGAGAATAAATGTATAAATGACGAAAAAGAATTTGGAAATTTCCTATAAAAGAAAGAATTGTTTACTTGCTTCATTCTATTGAATTACAATCATGTTTATAAAAATCTGCGATTTAGTATATTACTGATATAACATTATTGGACCACTAGTAAGTGTCGAAGTCGACCTCTCGTCTCTACTTCTTCGAGATTAGACGGGATACTTACTGAGTACATGTTATTGTCGTACTCATACTACACTTGTTGTGCATTTTTGTTGCACGGGTTTATGTGTGACTAGTGGCTTAGTGGCATAGCGACATGGTTGATACAGAGACTTAGGTGAGCTGCACTTATCGAGACAACCCGTAGCTAGCAGAGTCTCCTTAAGAGTATTGTACTGTATTTTCATTTTTGTCCACTTTGTATACCGGACAGTTACTGTATTTTATTTCATTCCCTAGTAAATGCCCATGCACTTGTGACACCGGATTCTGGGATGTTATGGGTTTATTCAGAAATTTAAAATTGTTATATGTTTCATTATTTATTCAATAGAATTTATTATGTATTGTTTAAACGTATAAAGGAAGTGATTTCAGAAATAGTTAAAACGAGAAGTTACTAGTTATTTGTTGTTGGCTTGCCTGACAATGGTGTCCGGCGCCATCACGACCCTCAGTGGATTTTGGGTCGTGACAAAAAGATTGGACTTTTCTCGACGATGGATCTATTAGACAATTTTCTTGAGGGATTTAAGTCTAAAGAAAAAATAAAATAAAAAGATTTTCTTTGTAGGTAGTGTAATAATTTCCCCTTGATTTTTCTTTGTGCCGCGGTTCTTTTCCAAGGGTTTTGTTTGAACCGGATGTAGTTAGATTTTTTTTGGGAGTAGGAGCCATTGTGTTGTGTTTTGAATTGAAGCAATATCTCTTGACTTTGTTATGCCTTAAGAATAGTGAGTACTTTGGTTGTGACGCTTAGGCTCAGTTTTTGACTCTTGTATAAGTACCTTAAATTGTATGATTTTAAATTTGCTTAACTGCTTTGACTAGAGTGTCTTGATGAATCCAATCCTGAGTGAGTTATGTGCCATGTGTGTGTAAGGATTTGTTATATTCTGTGCATTGCATTTGATGCCTAGAACTTGCCCCATGTGTTTGCAAAGCGAAATAGTAGTTTTGTTCGGTCTTGAAAGTGATATAGGCGTTTCTTTTATTGAGCCAGATATGTATATTTTACCCGCCTAATTGTTATGTATCGTAGTTAACCCCTTTGAGCCTGTAATCCTGTTTCTTTGGCAACCACATTACAAGCCTTGCCCATTTATTTGAATTAACCATCTATTTGAACCATTGTAACCTCTCATGAGCACTTGAATTGTTTATGAACTTTTTAAAGGTTAAAGTGTGGGGTGGTAGGTTTGGCTTTTGAGTGGAACTAATTAAATAAGGATAAAGGTGCACTATTGTGAAAAAGTAAGAGCCACTTGAATTGAAAAAAAAAATAGTTGGATTGTTGTGAAAAAAAATTTCCTTGATAAGTGGTGGCTCTTGATGTAAGTGTGTTTAAAGAAGAATGGGGTAATATACATTAATGTGAAGGTGGAGTTTTAGTTTGACATAAGTATGGGGTTTGAATGTTAAAGTATATGTATTAAAGTGCTTAGGGAGGTGTGTCACTCTTATATCTAAATGTATCCTACCCGTCCCGTAGCCTACATTACAACCAAATAAAGTCCTAATTGATCTTAGATTGAATGAGCTCGATTAGTGGAGTAGTACACTACGGGCAAACCTATGGTGCATCTTTTGTGGCATATGAATGTTATTTCTGAGAGTGAGTGAATTCTTTCTATCTTGAATTCCTAAGTGTTCTTAGATTTTATTGCGTGGAACTACTCTCCTTTGTTGTGTGAGGGCATTTGATTCATGAAGGAAAGGTAATGTCAGTGACCTCTATGTTAGAGTAAGTGGGTGAGTTGTGAATAATGCGCGGTACTTGTGAGTCAAATCTTGAGGTGAAGATGTTACGCTTTTGTGCTTAGTCTATATTAAATATTCTTGGTGTCATGAGTTAGGAGAATTATTTAAAAAGGTCGTGTCTATATAAAATATAGTTTGATTGCTCGAGGACGAGCAATGGTTTAAGTGTGGGGTATTGATGATAGGGTATAATTACGTATTTTAGTCGCTTATTACACTTAAATTTACTGCAGTTTAGTTGAGTTTGCGCTTTAATCGCTAGTGTTTTGCACTAACGGTGTGTTTTATGCCTTGTAGGAGTAATTCCGAGCTATATAGATGTTATGGAATGAATTCAAGTGATTTAGAGCTTTGAAGTCTGAGTAAAAGCCCAAGGAATTAAGCCGTGATCGTATTCGGGGATCAACGGATGATAGAGCAACAAAACAAAGAATCGAGTAGGCATATTGCGCACTGTCTAATAAAATGCACATAACTGTTTTCTCAGAACTCCATTTGGGCTCCATAATATATGGTTGGAAAGATATTTCAAATTGCTACAACTTTCATGTTTTACATTTTTTCCAAATTTCAAACGGAACAGGGTGAAAAACGCGGTCTAAACCGCGACCGCGGACCTGAGGCGGGCTTATGCAGTATACCTGCCATATACCGCGTTCGTACCGCGGCCGCGGCGTCCAAACCTGAAAAAATGCTTCTTTATCACGTAGGAGAAGGTATAATTGTTTGGGTCCGACCCTACTTGGTATATATACATGGAAAAATAGTATTTTTAGAGGTTGGACACACTTTTGACATAATTTAGACCTAAGGAGGCAGAGGAGACCAATTTTTGACAGAGATTCAACATAAGGAGGCAGAGACACGATAGGAGCAAGGCGGAGAATTCTTCTACGAGTTTTTCCTTCCTCTTCCTATTTTTCGTTGTTGGTCATGACTTTTAGTATTGTAGTTTTACATACTATTATGAATAACTAATTTTTGTTATCTAGGGTTTTGATAGAACCTTTTGTAGGATAAATTCTTGTTATGTTTTTATATAATTGAGCGGTTGGATTTCTCTACTTGTTCAACTACGTGTTTATTGTTGTTGATTGAATGGCCATCGATTGACTGTGCCTATTTATTATGTGTTGCTTGAGAAAGGATATATATTTTGGTGGTTGTTGAACAAAGTCACTCCTAACGTATGTGAGAAATCAATATAGTGGGTTTAAAGGCAGGTTTAGAAATAACAAAGCCTTGATGTGGTCATAATGAGCGGTTAGATAAAGCCAACTAGCGTAGTTCGAGAGAATATGTCTAGTAAATTATTGTAGTTGCTCGAGAGAGAATTACGACATCTAAAGTGCTCACGATCAGTAGAGAATACATTGGCGAAATTGTAGGGAACATAGCTAGAAGGATTCCGACAATTGGGGAAATAATAACTCTAGACCTCCTTAATTTAATCTCCAACCCTTTGTCTCGTTAGTTGATTATTTTACCTCTTTGTAGTATTTGCTAGTTAATTAGTTAGAAATATAAATCTCAATCTTTATAATTTAGAAAATTGTTCAATCTTGTCTTCTTAGTGATATTAAACAGATACAGCTAAGCCTTAGTTCTCTGTGGGATCGACTCCGGACGTTTAGACCGGATTATATTTGCAGCGACCGCTTATCCTTTTTAGGACTAGAGTTGGGCGTGATCAATTGTTATATAGAGATGTTGTTATAGAGAAGTCTGACTCTAAATCAAAACGACAGGTCTAAAGTTTCATAGCATGTGAAGAACGTATCCATTTCATTTTCATAAAAGAGTTGATTGATAAGGTTTAAATGAGTTAAAACAAGTAGGAAAATTACAAGCAGGCCTAAATGTTACTCTTTAAAATGACATGAAAAATCCCTATGATTGTTTTTATGGTACAACAATAACAACCCAGTAAAATCCCACTAATGGGGTCTGGGGAGGGTAATGTGTACATAGATCTTACCCCTGCCCTGAAGTAGTAGAGAGGTTGATTCCGAAAGACCATCGACTCAAGAAAACAAAAAGACAAAAAGGACAAAAGGAGACAATATTAGTATCACCACAGAAATCATTGAAAAAATAGGAACAACATGAAATCCAGAAGAAAAATGCAAAGCAAAAGCGATAGCTAGTAAATAGGTCCTGCACTGAAAAGCGAACTAGTAAGGCACAACATTGCCACCAGCTATTTTAGGCAAAACCGTACCTGGCTAGTCCTACAATGATACGAAGTAAGGCAAGAATCAACTACCTCCTGACCTACAACCCTAATACTCGACCTCCACATCTTCCTATCAAGTGTCATGTCCTCAGAAATCTGAAGCCTCGTCATATCCTGCTTGATCACCTTTCCCCAATACTTCTTAGGCCGCCCTCTACCTCTTCTCGTGTCCCCTATAACCAGCCGCTCGCACCTCCTTGCCGGAGCATATGGGCTTCTCCTCTGAACATGTCCGAACCATCTAAGCCTCGCTTCCTGCATCTTGTCATCAATGAGAGCCACGTGCACCTTCTCCCAAATATCATCATTCCTAATCTTATCTATCCTAGTGTGCTCGTACATACACCTCAACATCCTCATCTCTGCTACTTTCTTCTGGGTATGTGAGTTCTTAATAGTCCAACAATCAGCCCCATATATCATGGCCGATCTAACCACCACTTTACAGAACTTACCTTTGAGTATTAGTGACACTCTCTTGTCACACAGGATTCCAGATGCTAACCTCCACTTCATCCATCCTACCCCAATACGGTGTATGACATACTCGTCGATCTCCCCTCCCCCCTAGATAACCAAACCAAGGTACTTGAAGCTGCCTCTACTTGGGATGACCTGTGATTCAAGCCTCACATCCACGCCTACTTCCCCCGGCTCAGCCCTGAACTTACACTCCAGGTATTCCGTCTTCGTCCTGCTCAGCTTGAAACCCTTAGACTTAAGAGCCTGTCTCCAAACCTCCATTCTCTCGTTAACACCGGCTCGTGACTCGTCAATCAGAACTATGCCATCAGCGAATAGCATGCACCATGGCACATCCCCTTGAATATGATGTGTTAACGTGTCCATCACCAGGGTGAATAAGAATGGACTAAGCGCAAAACTTTGGTGTAACCCCATTACAACCGAAAAATGCTCAGAATCGCCTCCTACTGTCCTAACCCGAGTCTTAGCTCCATCATACATATCCTTAATCGCCATAATGTAGGGAACTGACACAGCTTTTGCCTCCATGCATCTCCAAGGAACTTGTCTATGAACCTTGTCATACGCTTTTTATGGTAAGAAGTCAAATTTAGGCATCTAAAGAGGGGACCTTTAGCAATAAAGGAAAGAATTGATTGCAATTTGACATAATTGAAAGCTACAGCAAGCTCAAGTGGTCAATGTTAATCCAAAATTATGGGACCAAAAGTGGGGTCTATATTTAAACAAATATATCCATAATTATTTAAGGCTTCTGGCCCAATAAGGATAATTTCACTATGTTGAGTTTTGACACTTCCATCCTAAACTAGTATTATTTTTACTCACGTATTCCTAGTGTATGCAAAAATGTGGACATTGCATAAATGTGGGATATTTTGTAGACCTAACTGCCTTTTATTCATAGTACAGGCATGTTACCAAGTGGTATAATGGAATCAATGCGCTTCTTCATTTTTAACGGGAAGATTCGGGGTTGAGTTATAGGAATGGAGAAACTCTTGATAGTAAGTATTTTTCCTTGGTAAATTTTGAATGATTAAATTTGAATTAATCGGGCAACTAAGTTTCAGATACGGAATGCATAGAACACAAAAGAAAAAGAAGGTATAGTGTCTGTATGTGTGTCTATGTCCATTTCATTCTTTGTACGCTTTGATTCTATTTTTTATGACACTATTATTATTTAGAGAATCAAATATCCTTTCTTCGATTATGATATTTTTCAAATATTAATATCTTATGACTTATTTTATTGTCAATTCCAAGTTTGCACCGAATATAAGATATTTTAATCTTCATATTCGTTATTACCTCCCACGAGCATAAGTACAGGTAACTCTGTCTATAAAGTTTAGAGAGACGTAAAGAAAAATTACCTAGTGTTTTTGTTTTTATTTGGATTTGTACCTGAAACTAACCACTTGGCCGGACATTCCTGTCATTTTCTTGAAATAAAATAAGTATATTTTATTATATCGTTGAAGGAAGAAGCTATTTTTGTTTTTCTTTTTCCCTGCTTTGATATTAGGTCACTTCAAGTTTTTATCCATAGTGACAAAGAGGAGAGTTGAGCCATCAATTTGCATATTGTAGAAGGGGTATTATTGTTATACCCTATTTTAACACGGGTCAAACTAGAGTATAACATATTGGTAATTCTGAAGGTTTATTAATTAAGAGAGTCGGCACCTAATTATGTTAATGGTGAATTAGGACACCAATTTTAGCTGAGTAGTGCTTAAAATTAACTATATTTTTATGGTCTGCTTAACTTAAGAGTATGAATAAGGGTTCTAATTAATCCTATAGGAAAGGTTATTAAGGCACCCCATATGATCCGTTAATTACAGTTAACCGGCCAAACTTAGGTTGTTAATCTAAGGTCTTGTCACATAATATAACCATACCTTTTAGGTACTTTATAAGTAATAAAAATAGCTCGTAGTTAAGTATAAGTTGACTTTAACTATATAGGGTTAATAAATGATCAGATCAACTAAGTAAAAGAAGCGTAAAAGTTTTCCTTGTTGCAAAGAGGGTTTTAGCATGAATGTTTGTGAGAAGAGAAAGCAGTTTGTTTTGTTTTTACAAAAAAAAACTCAGTTGGTTTAAGCTTATGACTTCGCTAAAATATTCAACAGCTGATATTAAGGACTGACGTGAAAGTTTAAAGGATGGTTTGTTTGAAATCCATTAAAGACGTAGTTTGAAGAAAAGATTTATGGTTTAAAAATGCACTAAAGCCATAGTTTTTAAAATACGTATTTGGCTTGAATTTCGATCCTACCCTCCAACATTTTCCTATATGAAAGGATTTACCAAGACTTCGGCAAATTTCAAATACTTCGTGAGTTAGAAAGTGGATTTCATAAGAAGGTTTCAACTTTCAAGTCTTCATAAGTTCACATTTTCGTCTTTAATCTATAGATCGAATCCTATGGGACAAATGGGTGCTATATTTTCTAGCAGATATACAAATAATTATATAAGATAATTGTATAGGGTCAAATTTGACCCTCAGCATCTCTACGCCAGTGGGTACGCCCAGTGAGTGTACGCCGACTAACGTAGCGGGTACGACTCGGACGTGGGGACAAAAGCGAAATCGTTTAGGACTCACTGTCTTCACTAGGGAGACGTTACCTGTCTTTGTAACTTTTTGATTCTTTCGAGGAAGGTCTCTTATTATATAAAGGAGACCTTCACATTGTAAAGGGGGGATTCTGATCTAATACAACTCTCTCATTTTCTGGCTTTCTCTCTCTATCTCTACCTCAAACGAACATATCTTATTGAGTTCATATTATCACTTTGCAATACTGATCTACAACAATAATATCATCTTTGCATCTCTAGGTTTATTATATTTGATTACGATTTACCCTTTTCTTACTTTTGATTGTTTTCTAGCTTACAAAGTATATTGTTAACTTTTGAGCCAAAAAATTTGGCGCCGTCTGTGGGGATTTCGAGAATCAAAATCATAGTATCCACCTAGAGATCAACCAACTACCGCTCTCTACACCACACAAAAACAGAAAATGGCCGAAAATAACACAAGATGGAAAGCGATATTGGGTGTCACTACTAATCTCCTTAGCCCTCTCAACGAGGCCAGTGACGATGGCATCCCGAATGCAACCCCTAGCATCACACCGGGTGCAGAGATCTCACCTTCCCCATCCGAAGGTCTGACGATCTTGCACGAAAAAGGAGCTTCCATATCTGCGGCTACGGAAGCACCCTCAGCGGTCAAAGAGCTACTGGAAAGATGGCTAACAAGCACTTTAAGCGGCTTGGTTGAGAGGTCACCACAAAGTAACATCGGGTGTGCACCAACGGTAGGTACCACTGCTGCCGTGGGTGAACCGGAAGTTGCACTAGCGAATGACAAACCCATCGAGAAACAGACCAACGATAGCACGCTAACAGCCATCCTAAAGAAGATGGAAGAAATGGAAAATGAAAACAAGGCGCTCCGCAGTCAGATGAAGGAACATCAGGAGAGGGTCGACAAGATCTCCGGTGCTCCCAAGTTGCTACCAAAGCGCGACGTGGGAAGGTTCGTTGAACAACCATACGCTGAAGAAGCTGCCCCTCACTCCACCCCAAAAACCTTCAAGATGCCACCCTACTTGAGGGTATATGACGGAACCACAGATCCCGAGGATCGTCTGATCCACTACGTCACTGCTGTGAAGGGCAACGACCTATCGAAAGAACAGGTACTGTCGGTACTGCTGAAAAAGTTTGGCGAGACGTTGACAGGAGGGGCCTTAACATGGTACTCTCAACTACTGGCTAAGGCAATATCAACGTTCGAGGGAATGGCGGATAAGTTCGTCACAGCCCATGCAGGCGCGAAGAAAGCGGAGGCCAGGGTCAACGACATCTTCGCCGTCAGGCAAACCACAGGAGAGGGACTCAGGGACTTCCTGGCAAGGTTTAACAGGGTAAGGATGAGTCTACCAAACATATCGGAAGGTATGGCAGTCGCCGCTTTCCAGAACGGGCTGAGCAGGGATGGTTCGAGGGCAACCAAGAAGCTGCTGAGCCGCCTCATGAAATATCCCCCTACCACATGGGAGGAAATCCACAATGCCTATTGCGCCGAGGTACGAGCGGATGAGGACGATCTTAATGGGCCGACCCAACAGCTAACAGCGATACACTCAGAAATGAGGAGAGATCGACGGAACGAAGGACGACGAGAACAACTTCCCCGCTCCAACAGAGATCGACATCAGCCATACACCAGATCCTCCCATCCGCCACCAAGGCATACAGACGCGCTACAGCGACACGTCGCCCCACTCCGAAATGAAAGAGGTACGCCCCCTTTATTAACCGCCCATAACTTTTGCGTATCTCCCTCAGAAATAGTGTACGCACTGGAGAAGCTGGGCACCAAGGTGCAGTGGCCGCAGAAGATGAAATCAGACCCTACCACAAGGAAATCAAACGCCCTATGTGAGTTCCATCAGGAACGGGGACACAAAACCGAAGACTGCATAGGCCTACGGCAAGAGGTGGTCAGGATACTGAACCAGGGATACCTGAGGGAGTTACTCAGTGACAAAGGGAAAATCAACTTTGCACGCGGACGAGAACAACCCCACAGGCCGCCGAAGCCACCTTCCCCAGCGCGCACGATAAACATGATCGTCGGAGGCGGCGACGAGTTAGTGATCAATCACGTCAAGTTCGCCACCACACACAGACTAAAGCGGACCATCGCCCATGAACGGTATGACGACTTCGAAGATAGTATCACCTACGATAAGTCTGATGCCGACGGTTTGTCTTTCCCTCATTATGATGCTTTAGTTATCACTTTACGTATCGCTGATACGGATGTTAAAAGAGTCATGATCGATGACGGAAGTGGCGCCTGTATTATCCACCCAAGGGTCCTCGTACAAATGGGACTCGAGGATAGGGTAATACCGCGCTGCATAACACTAACCGGTTTTAACAATGCAGTGGAACGGACGTCCGGAGAAATAGCACTGCCCGTCTTAGCGGGAGGAGTCACGCTGGAAACAACTTTCCACGTGATGAACCAAGAAACAACGTACAACGTCATCATAGGACGCCCGTGGATACACGCCATGCGAGCGGTCCCTTCAAGCCTTTACCAAGTGATCAAATTCCCTACCCCATGGGGAGTATTCAGTATTCGAGGCGAGCCACGCACCACACAATAATGCTACAAAATAGCCCAAGACTGTGCCCACACCCAACAGCTGAAGGGGGCGAGCGCGGAGGCATAGCAATTAGCCGTGTCGGGGACTAAGGTCAACCCGACAACGGACGCCATCAAAGACCCCGACGTTGTGGAGGCCTGTAAAGCGACGGTCGAAGATCTCGACCCAGTCCAATTGGACGAAACCAATCTTACGAAGAAAGCCTATATCGGGCACGGTCTCGCCAACCCAAGTAAGTATCGTGAATTCTTATCTAACCATGCAGATTTGTTCGCCTTTTCCCATTCAGATATGCCGGGAATCCCGCGAGACATCGCTACCCACAAGCTGAATGTCGATCCACTACATCCGCCCGTGCGACAGATGAGGAGAAAATTCAACGCCGCTATCAACGAAGCGGTCAGTACAGAAGTAGACAAGTTATTGGCCAACGGCTCCATCAGAGAATCAAAATACCCCCAGTGGGTCGCCAATGTCGTCATGGTCAAAAAGAAAAACGGAAAGTGGAGAATGTGTGTGGATTTCACTGATCTGAACAAAGCATGCCCAAAGGATTCATTCCCACTACCCCACATCGACCAACTGATCGACGCCACTGCAGGACATGAACTACTGAGCTTCCTAGATGCCTACTCCGGCTACAATCAAATCATGATGGCCGAGGAGGACCAAGAGAAGACAATTTTCATCACCCACCAAGGGACTTACTGCTACAAGGTAATGCCCTTCGGGCTCAAAAATGCAGGGGCTACGTACCAGAGACTGGTCACCAAAATGTTCAAAGAGCAGCTCGGTAAGACTATGGAGTCTATATTGACGACATGCTGGTAAAGTCGACAAGAAAAGAGGACCACATCGACCATCTGAAAGAAACCTTCGAGATATTGAGAAAGTACGGGATAAAACTGAACCCCGAGAAATACGCCTTCGGCGTGGCATCAGGAAAATTCTTAGGGTTTCTCGTATCACAACGAGGTATCGAAGTCAATCCAGATTAGATCAAGGCGATAGACGCAATACTGAACAGCAAAAAGCAGGAGCAAAAGCTGACGGGGCGAATAGCCGCCTTGTCTAGGTTCATCTCACGGTCCTCCGACAGATGCCATAAGTTTTTCAATTTGCTGAGAAAGGACAACGGGTTACAGTGGAATGAGGAATGCGTCGAGGCCTTAAGAAAATTGAAAGCGTACCTATCCTCGCCGCCACTGCTGGCCAAAGCAAATCCAAGCGAGTCCCTGCTGGTATATTTGGCCGTATCCGAGGTTGCCGTCAGCGCAGTCCTAGTTCGTGAAAACGAAGGTACACAATCTCTTATTTACTATATTAGCAAAACCTTAGTGGAGCCGAAACACGGTATCCACACCTTGAAAAATTAGCTTTGGCATTGGTCATAGCTTCACGGAAGCTCCGACCCTATTTCCAATGCCACCCCATAAAAGTAGTGACGACCTTCCCCTTAAGAAGTATCCTACACAAGCCTGAGTTATCAGGCAGACTCGCCAGATGGGCCATAGAGCTCAGTGAGCACGATATCTCGTATCATCCAAGAAACGCCATCAAGTCGCAAGTACTTGCCGACTTCATAGCCGACTTTAGCGGAGAGATACTACCAGAGGCGGAATTAGAGGCACGCCGTGCCCCCTCCAACGCCGACCTATGGACTCTTTACACTGATGGCGCCGCTAACGCCTCGGGATCGGGACTGGGACTCGTTCTCAAGGTCCCCACGGGCGAAACAATTCGCCAGTCCATACGATGCCCCGAGATGACTAACAACGAAGCCGAGTACGAGGCTGTTATTGCAGGTTTGAAACTAGCCATCAAGTATGGAGCTCGACGACTCGTTCTCCATTGCGACTCTCAACTCGTGGTGAACCAGGTCACCGGGACTTACCAAATCAAGGAGCAGAGGTTGCAAAAATACCAGTCAGAAATCCACAGGTTAATGACCGAGTTCGACGAGTGCCGCTTCGAACAAGTTCCGAGAGCACAAAACATTGAAGCAGACGGCCTAGCAAAATTTGCCGCAGCCACTAAAAACTTCAACAAAGAAAGCGTGGTCACCCTCCTCCATTCAGCCATTGATCACACTGAGGTACTCTCTTTAAATTTGACTTGGGACTGGCGCAACCAATTTGTATCCTATCTGCAGGATGGAACACTCCCCCTCGACAAAAAAGAAGCCAAGAAGCTCCGCGTACAGGCCGCCCGGTATTGCCTGATAAACCACGAGCTCTACAAAAGGACGTTTGGCGGACCCCTGGCCAAGTGTCTAGGGCCGCAACAAATGCGGCCAGTGCTCGAAGAGGTACATGAAGGTCATTGCGGTGCCCATACAGGCAACCATGCCCTCGTGCGTTGCATAATACGAGCCGGCTATTATTGGCCCACTATGAAGAAAGACGCAGCGGAATATGTTCGCTGATGCGAACAATGCCAAAAGAATGCCCCCATGATACACCAACCAGGAGAACCACTTCACTCGGTCACTTCCCCATGGCCCTTCATCAAATGGGGAATGGACATAGTCGGTCCCCTACCAGCGGGACGAGGAAAGGTACGATTTCTATTAGTTTTAACTGACTATTTTTCCAAGTGGGTGGAAGCAGGAGCGTACGCCCAAATACGTGAACAAGAAGTGATCACCTTCATATGGAAAAATATTATATGCCGCTTCGGCATCCCCAAAGAAATCAGTTGTGACAACGGACGACAGATCATTGGTCAAAAAACGACTGAATTCTTCGAGAAATGGCGCATCAAGAGGATACTTTCCACGCTATATCACCCTGCCGCCAACGGCCAAGCAGAATCCTCTGACAAAACAATATTAAACATACTAAAGAAGAAACTCGAGGACGCCAAAGGGCTATGGCCCGAGCTGCTACCCGAAGTGTTGTGGGAACACAGGACCATACCCAAATCCAGCACGGGGGAAACACCGTACTCGTTGGTCTACGGAACCGACGCGGTCATACCCGTCGAGGTCGGCGAACCAAGCCTAAGATATTCACACACCAGTGGAACAGAAAATGACACAAACAGGCTCCAAGACCTCGACGAATCTGAGGAAAGGAGAGAAATGGCCCATATCAGAATG